>NW_026125414.1:0-118277 GCF_943737965.1 Phodopus roborovskii
CACACAACGCCCGGAATGTCCCTGATGCCTTCATGTAGGACAGAAATAATTAACCCCTACTGCCTGTACTTCCAGGAAGTGGTGCAGCTGCCTTGCTAGGGACAACTTTGCCATCTTTTTCAGAGAAAGAGGTAATCTTACTTATAATTAAGGGGGGTTAGTAAATATAATCCTGAGCATTTCTTTAAAACAAGAAGCACAGACCTGAAAATCTGAATTGTCAGAAAATTAATTTAGTGAAAGGAAAATTGAGCAGCGAAGTTTGAAGGATTTTGGGAGGTGGAACCAAAGGCTGACTGAGCCATTAGGCTTGGGTACATCACTGTGACTATGTCCTGGCTCACGGTGGCTTTATAGACACCTTCAGTAGATCAATTCCATCTACTAAAGGGATTCATCATTACTTGGGGAGCAAGTGGTAGGCGGGAAGTAACCGTGCAACCTTGAGAGCTTTGTCACTATCCTGAAATTTTTCTGCAAAATTCATTTGCTAGTTGTAGTGTTGTTTTCTTGATATAATTCTCTTTTGGTTGGTTTATATACCTGTGTTTTAATAAGAACATCACTATTCGTGTCTTTATCCTCTGTCCTATTCTCATTGTATATAACTATTGTAAATATTTGAAATTACACTCCTAAATATTTAAGAACAACTCAGACTATATACTTTTTGTTTTTTTTTTTTTCAGGCTCAAAATGGTTATTTATTTTTTTTTTTTTTTTAATTTCTTTTATTTTTTTTATTTAATTTTTATATAACAAAGTCCAATTAAATGAAAACAAACATTTATACACAATATTTGGGAATTTGGGCGTCATTCTTTCCAAACTACTTCCTGCTGGTAAGGGGCGCTGTCTTGGGGGGAGTCGAAGAAGATTTAGATATCCTATGATATAGTCTGTAGGAGCTGTTTTGTCCAGCTTGTTTGGAATGTAGGATCAGCTTGTACTCTGTTTCAGGCGGTCTGGTGCCCAGACCAGAACCACATTAGTCTGGAAGGAATCCACCCTCTTTTCATTTTCTGGAAACAAAAATAGAAATACTTTTCCCTAGTAACTTGTTCTTCAACTTAAATTTTGGAGTCAAAAGCGTTTTGGTTGTTTTTTTTTTTTTAATTTATTATTTTACATGTCGATCCCAGTTCCCTCTCCCTCCCTCCCTCCCTTCCTCAGCCCTCCCCCTCCTCCTTCCCTCCCCTTTTGCCCTCTCTGCCCTCTCCCCATGCACTCTAAACACCCTCCCCTCCAACCCCCCACCACAATACCATGTGAGGGGAATGCCATCAGTTGGGGTCTGTAGATCTGACAGGTCCTGTGAAGTAGGGACTAGGGCTTTCTCTCCCTATCTCTAGAATAGGCAGTTATCCCTCCATGGGGGATATGTTTGCAAAGTCCTTTTGTGCACCAGGGATACATCCTGGTTCCACTGTCTGAGGTCTCTTAGGGACTGCTCAGACCTTCTGGCTGAGACCCACCTTGAGGGGGGGTCCGAGTCAGTCCCCCTGGTTGGCTTCCCAGCTATCAGTCTAGTGGCCCTTAGCTCCTCCTTGTTCAGGTAAGCTGTCTCTATGTACTTCTACGCTTGGTCTTGTCCTCTCCATCTGCTTCTGGGTTCTAGTTCGGCTCAGTGTTTATGTATGGGTGTTTGCTGCCTGTTTTCAACAGGCTTAGTTGAGGACTCCATGGAGAAGTTGAGTTGTTGATCTCACTCTCCGGGAAGGGAATTTATGATAGCCTTTCCACGGAAGCCTGAGATTGTTAGTTGGGAGTAGTCTTGTAGTTCCCTCGACCTTTCTTTGTGTTCAACTTTATCTTTCAAACCATTGTTGGCTCCCTTTTATGTTCTCTCTGTGTCTCTGTCTCTCTCTCTCTCTTTCCTATTTTCCATACCTAACCAGGCTCAATCCTCCTGGTCGCACATGCCTTCCTCTCCTCCCTCTCATTTTCTCCTACTTCTCTCTCCATTAGCTGTCTTCCCCACTTTACCTGAGGGCTGGGGGACTTGTCCCTTCCCAGTTCTGTGAGGACTTTATATGAATCTCTTAGAATACAACTTGTATCCTAGTTCCTCTGGTGATGTGAATTATAGGCTGGTGATCATTTGATCTAGTTCTAAAATCCATATATGAGTGAGTACATACTGTGTTTCTCTTTTCTGACTGGGTTACCTCATTCAGGATGGTTTCTTCAAGTGCCATCCACTTGCCTGCGAATTTCAAGATACCATTGTTTTTTTCTGCAGAGTAGTATTCCATTGTGTAGATGTGCCACATCTTCATTAACCATTCTTCAATTGAAGGACATCTAGGTTGCTTCCAGGTTCAATGCAACAAAGACATCTGTTCAACTATGTTCATAGCAGACTATATACTGAGGGATTATTTTTCTCTTTTTCCCCTTCTAAGAAGGCAGTTTATGTTCCTTATCTATTGGTATCAATTTCATATTTAATTGCAATTCGATGATCAAATTTAGTCACATAAGCACCAAATAGAAATAGTAGAGTTTGTTTAAAATATGCTCTTATTATTAATACCTTTTGCATTTCAGTCTTAATTCAAATTCTGAATTTCTCAGTAAATCATTTCAAGGGCTGTGGTGTCAACTAAGGGTATAGCCCTTGCCTAGTGGATCTCCAATAACAAAGTAAGACACAAAAAAATATATACAAAACAAATTATTCATTGTTTTGAGGTAAATACTTTCATCTTAACTGGTGTTTTATTCAATTTACATTTTATTGATGAGGTTAGGTTTATTTATTTGTTTATCAGCATTTTTCTAATGACATGGAAATTTGGGTGATGCCATTTTAAGGACAGCTATTGGAAGAAAGCCAAATTCACCAAAAGAGCTTTATTAAAATGGGGCCAGCTTTCCTGTAGGATTAGCAAGTTCATCACTTACAAAAAAGAATTTACCCAGGGTAGAGCCAAGATAAGTCACAGCCAATTAACATAAGGGCTGGATAGCCTATATTCACTGGTCTATGTATCTTTCTGACCCTAGAACACACACACACATTCTCACACAAACACACACATTTACACATTCACACAGACACACACCCACACAGACAGACACATGTACACAGACATACACACAGACAAACACATACACACAGACATGGACACGGACACACACACCTCTTTCAAAAGCCAGCTGTGTTTCCCATATTCGTACTTTCTAAGGAGAGTAATATTTCGCCAGGGCTCAGGGCTGACCCCTTGGGCACTGCATCCCTCCCCCTCCCCCTACCCCTCCTCCCTCAGATCTAGGCTTGCAAGTGATACTCAGACTTCTTTAAAGAACTTCTCTCTTTAAGATGCTTTCAAATTCTAATGAGATCTCCAGATGTCTATTACCCATGGTCCTCCACATACTGGCTCAGAAGCAAGTCTTCTTTCATCTTCAAATAGCCTCTATGTGTTTGAAAGTTTATTTCTCAAAAGGTTTGTTAGCATACAATTCAAGGTATTATTTTTATCT
The DNA here is from genome assembly GCF_943737965.1 of Phodopus roborovskii. Taxonomy (NCBI): domain Eukaryota; kingdom Metazoa; phylum Chordata; class Mammalia; order Rodentia; family Cricetidae; genus Phodopus; species Phodopus roborovskii. The sequence continues at coordinate 3,490 of NW_026125414.1, forward strand.
AAAATAATGTCTGAAGACATTTTCAGGTTATATGTTTTGCTGACTAGAGGGCTGACAGGACCTGTTTAAAAAACAAGAAAGTTGTCAGCCTGACTAATGTCTGTCCTTAAGACCTGAGACTAATTCCAGCATCCTGTGGGAAGCTACTTGGCCCTACCTTTGTTTGTGGTGATGAAGATATTGAGGGGGTGTGGGGGAAGGGGCTCAACACAACATCCTCTACATGACCATAACATGTGTTGGGGATGTCCATCCTCTCCTGTTTATTGATAAAAGGTAGGTATGACATTGCTGTTTGCTTTCATGTAAAAATAATAAACTTTAATTTCTAGTGACATAACTTGGAAAGATGAGGCAGGAGAGGAAATGTTGTTTTACTTGTTTTTTGGGGGGTTTGCTGTTGTTGTTTTGAGACAGGGTTTCTCTGTGTAGCCCTGGATGTCCTGGAACTCACTCTGTAGACAAAGCTGACCTCAAACTCAGAGATCCTCCTGCCTCTGCCTCTCAAGAGCTAGGCTTAAAGGTCTATACCACCAACACCACCACCAGGTTGCTTTACTATAAATGTTAGCCTAGCCTGGAAAACAACCAATTCCACACAAGTCCAGAAGCTTCTGACAGGCCAGAACCATGTCTTCCTGGGGGAGGAATTCCCTCTTCCTACTTGTTTGGTGAGTAGACCCCACCCATAAATAGGAACAAGTTTCCACTGTACCATGCAGACCCTCCATAATCAGCAAAGAGAACCTCTTCCTCGTGTAGACATTTCTAAGATTGTGTAGTATTTATTTCTCCATTGTAACAACTGTAAAACAGAAGGTCACTCTAAAAATTCACAAATCAAACTATTGACCATCAAATCATACACAATTCAAAACTGTAGTCACAACATTAAGATTATTGTCTAATTTGTTATAAAATAAATTGCAAAGATATAATAGAAGTTTCTTGTCAGATAAACTCATTGCAGGAAAAAGCCAACAATCTATGTTTAGTGAAGGTCAAAGGTATTCGATTAGTTCTTAAAACACAATTAAAATTTGCTAGTATCAGAAATGTTTTTATAGGAACTGGGGAGATGGCTGTGGTGAAGAGCACATATTGTGCTTCCAGAAGACCTGAGCTCAGTTCCCAGCCCCAACATGTCATCTCACAGCTACCTCTAACTCCAGCTACAGGAGATCTGATACTCATCATTATAGTAGCCTCCATGGGCACTACACTCATGTGCATAAACTCACACAGATGCACACATTTATACATAATTTAAAAATAGTAAAAATAAATCTTTTAAAAATATATTACAACATTAAACTTTTTCCATTATATAATTAGACTATGACACAAAAAATTTAACTTGCTTTTCTAGTTGACAAATCTTTAATACATTATCATGTATAACATGGTAGTTTGAACCATGACTTCATTGTGACATGACCACAGAATAATTTGTGATCCTTATTGTTGTAATGAAATCATTTAAAAAACTTTTCTACTGCTTTTCAAAATGTAACATATTCTTTTTAATTACTGTTCCCAAATTGTACCACAGCCCTCTTGTTTTGTAGTGTCAATGTTTAAACAACACAGACACCGAGGAATAAGGAATCTGTTATGCCATCTTATAATTTCTACAGGCATCTGTCATATATTTGGGCCCTCTATTTTTACCTTCATCACTTTTTAATTCAATCCATACATATGAAATTCTCCTTTAGTTATATAACTTATTTGGCAAAGTTCTACTCTGAGAGTTTGCTTATGGAAACATATATTTTTGTAATCCACAAAATTGACAATAGCTGTTCCCAACATTACTTGACACACATTGTATTTAAAATAGTTGTTATATTTTACAGTTATTACCCAAATGAGTCTGTTATTTTTACAATTGCTAGCCTCAGAAGTTATGCTACAATTTTTCCAAGGTTTATATTGAGCATAAATGACTTCTGTAATGGTATCAAATTCTGCTTTGACTTCTACAAAACACAATGAATGGCCATTATCACACTGTGTAGTTACTTGAATAATTTTCTTGATGCTAGACAGAGACTTGCCAACAGCTGGATCATGTGCATTTGGAGGTCCAACCAGGCATATCAGTTCTTTTTGCTTCTTGGTACAGACTCTAATCACATGAGTAATTATTATGTTGAATGTTTACATAATTGTTGATGGATACCATTATTTTGTGCTCCTTAAGAAATATGTAACATATAGTATGTACTCACTCATAAGTGGATACCAGACATAAAGCAAAAGATACCCAGCTTACAATCCACAAACCTAGAGAAGCTTGAACCCTCTTCCAGAAACAGATGGAAGCAGATGCAGAAATCCACAGCTAACCATTGGGCCAAGCTCCTGAAGTACAATCAGAGTGGAGGACCAGTGACAATATGAACAAAGGAGTCAAGACCATAATGGGGAAACCCACAAAAACAGCTGACCTGAGCTACTAAGAGATCACTGACTTAGGTCTGACAAATGGGGAACCTGTAAAAGACTAAACCAGACTCCCTTAATATAGGTGACACTGGTGCAACTGAGACAATATATGAGGGCACTGGCAATGGGCCCAAGATCTAACACCAATGCACAAACTGACTTAGTGGAGCCCATTCTATGTGGAAAGAGATACCTTGGTCATCCTAGAAACAGAGGTGTGGGGGATGGAGAGGTGCCTTGGTCCTGCCTCAATGAGATGATGGGACAGACTTAGTAGACTTCCTAGGAGAGGCCTTACCCTCTCTGAGGAGCAGATGGGAGGTGGAGGGAGTGGGTTGGAGCAGGAGGAGAGGAGGGAGGGGGCAATTGGGATTGGAATCCAAAAATAAATTAATAAAAAATGTTAAAAAAATAAATATGTAACAAATGCTGAGTTACTGAACACTATTTGTTTTTCTTTTTGTTCCTAAAGTAATCTTTTGAGGTTGAACAACTATAATCTAGCCATTTTCCTCATCAGGAAGAATTCATCTGTCATTGCACTATGTATGAATCATACCCAGAGCACCCTAAAGCCATGTGCTGAAGGACTAGACAGTCCACAGTGCTACCAGAAGGTGATGGAGCTTTTAGGAAGTGGGGCCAGGTTGTTGTTGTTGGGGATATTGGATCCAAGCCCCTTCCTGTCTCTGGAGTGTTACTTCTTGGCCACCATAAAGTGAACAGACAACATTCATCACGTGTCCTCACCACAATGCCCTTCCTCCACTTCAAGCTCAAAAAACAGACAGCTGACTGTGGACTGACATCTCAGAAGCTAGGGGTCAAAGTAAACCTTTCTTGCTTTCAAGTTCATTTTCTCCAGCATTTTGTCACAGTAATAGACAAACAACTAACATAGATCACTTCTGGACTATTCCCACATAGATTTCTGTTGGAATAGTGTGCTTCCTTACAAGAACTGCATGATTTTCAACAGTAGTATCAGATCCTTCACATGAAATGCCTATAAGTTTGGACCAATAACTGCCTAGGGATTCTGCCTTCAATTTGTTTCAATTTATTTTTATATTAGTGGAGTAGAGATGCATGCATTCTACAATACATGTGTAGAGGTCAGAGGACAACCTCAAGGAGCCAGTTATCTTGCCCCATGTTGTGAGTTCAGGGATCAAACTCAGGTTCTCAGGTTTGACAGCAGGTACCTTTCCTCTCAGCTCTAGTGTCTCTTGGAATACTAAGAGTTAGCTCACAATTTCACAGTGTTTCCTTTTCTGTTTCTGATGATTCACTCAAGTTTCCTCTTCAACATATGGGAGGATGTAGATCTTTTTTTTTAAAAAAAGATAAGTTTTAAAATAATATAACATCTCCAAATTAGATGTGTGTTTTGTAACAGCATCCCCATAGTAACAACAACAAAGCCAAATGCTACAATAAAATTAACAAATTGTTACATGGTAATCTCTAATTTATATCTATGCAAAACATACTTTCTGAATTATTAATGGAAATTGAATCATTGCATACTAACTTGTGTAACAATGTAACTCTTACATGAAGTGGTAACTTGGCAATGCAAGTGTAGCCCAGAAAACGAGTAGCAGATGGCATAGACTGTGACATAGAACAGATAGTTGAACCAGCATGGAAAGCCAGTGAAAGATTTTTTTTAAAGATAGTTACCAAGATAAGTAAGAATTTCCAAATTTGGAGACCTCAGTCACCGGATCAGCAAGTTCAGTGCTGCTTTTGGGGTGGAACACATCCCCTTCACAAGGCAAGGCAGAGTGGTGTTTTGTGTCCTGGCAGGGCACCCCCATCTGTTGGGAATTGGTCACACTAGGTTGGGTTTGGTAGAGCAAAACTCTTTATTGTCACAAGGCAGAAAATTGACACAACAAAGATGCAGAGTATCTATTTTTAGGAGTTAACAAGAATAAAATAACTTGAAGACCCAAAACTGTCAAGAAGGATGGCTATATTTGAGGGCCCTCCACTCCCCCGTTCCAGGCCTTTTATTATTTATATCTGACTGATCTGTCATTGTAGCCCATGTACCAAATAAATTTTGAAGCTGAGTCTTCTTTCTCAGTCTAAACTTCTAGCCTTTTAAGTGTTTCTAAATGTTAATGTCTTTCAGTTTCCTTTGAATCACCAGTGTACAAACGTGTGGGTCCTGTGTAGTACAATCTGTGAACACAAGTGTAAGGACTAAATGCTAGAAGTGATTTCTTCCATCCGTTCAAAGGCTTACCATTTCTTTGTGTTTAAAACCTCGAATTCCTTGTTACTTACAAATTATGAGATCAGTTGTAAACTGCAGTAACATTTGCCTCTTCTTCCATATCCCCCTTTCCTTGTTTCCTTCTTTATCTCATCCATTTACCATTTCCACATTTATCAGAAATGACTTTCAACTTTACAGTACATTCCACGTTAGTGTTACCACTTCCTGGTTTGTTCATTAGTAATGAATTGATAGGATTTAGCAAATGTTATGTTTCCGTATCTTGTACTGTTTGACATTCTGGTTATAACACTTTGTTTCTTGTCTCTGAATGGTAATAAGGCTTGAATCCCCAAGAATAAGCTATTCAGATCTGGAGTTGTGTCTCCGTGCTAGCAGGTAAGACCCCTGGCTCAGTCCTCAATACTGAAAACAACAAGATTCATCACTTGAAAAGTGAAGGCAGTCGGTGAGTATTGAGACCTTAGCCAGCCATGATGCTGCACCTGTGCACAGTTGGCTCATGATGCTGTGTCTGTGTTCAGGTGGCTGGGGATGTTTGTGTGAGTACAGGTGACTGATGAACAACTTTGTGTGCATTTGCAGAGAACAGTGCTTGTCTTGGTTTTTACTCCAGTTGCCTTGATCAGACACATGCACAAAAAACAGCTTAGGAAAGAAAGGGTTTCTGGCCCACAACTCCAGGTGACAGTCTACAATAGCAGGTAAGTCAAGGTAGCAGGAACCGGAAATAGCCAACTGTATCCACGGCTATACAGAGAAATACCTGGGCTCATACATAGCTGCTTGCTACTCAAATTAGTTTCCTCTAGTCAGTCCCTGGCCCAGCCTATGGAAAGAAGCTGCTCACATTCAGGGTGGGGTTGTCTACTGCCAATTAATACTGAGGAGGATCCTCTACAGGCATGCCAACAGGCCAACCTGTTTCAGATAGTTCCTTATAAAGGCTCTCTTCCCATGTTTCTCGATGGTGTCCAGTAACAGTTAAAATTAACCAACCTAGTGCTTATCTTCAGAGTCAGTGAAGAATTCCCACTCAGCCATGTGGGCAGGCATCACTCTGCCTGTGAGGGCCCTACCAAGCCTGTGTGGTGCCCTCACGCCCTCCTGGCTGCAGCCCCTGCAGCCCCTGACTCCAGACTTTCAGTCTGGCACACATTCCTGCTTCTGTGCTGCTCATTCTTTGGATACCCTCAGCTCCTTGGTCTACCAACAGTCAATTTGGATAGGATTACCACAAAAGCTTTCCTGGTTCCTCAGCTTTCAGACTGTGGAACTTCCTGCTTTCTATAATTATGTAAGCTGTTTTCCATATATATTTCCTCATATGTCTGAGGAGGAATATTGGTATGCCTGTTAGGAAAATCTGATGAAGTCACCAATGGAGGCTCCAAAGCTGGTGTGAGTAACTTGTCTGAAGCCACAGAGCTAACAAGACCCATGCCTCTGCCACTATCCCATGCTATCTTTCCATAAGGAAGCCACCAAATGTTTCCCATGGGGCAACATTGTGATATTATACCTCATAAAGCCAAGCTCACAGAAGCAGCAACAGCAGAGGAGGGCCTTCTCTGTTTTGTCTTGCCTTCCCCCCCCAACCTTGCTCTTTCTATCAATTGTCCAAGAATCACACAGAAATCTTTAATTTAAAATTCAGTTGGAATGGAAAAAAACTGCTGTATACAAGTCATTGTCCCTTAAAAGAAATATTTCTAGATGAGGTAGCTAAAGAATTATGTGGACAAAAAGAAAAAAAGAGCATTAGAAAACTGTTTGGTGCTGAAGTCATGGGTTGAGTGCACGCCTGAAAGGCACAAAGGCCTGGGTTTGAGCCCCAGCAGCACATAAACTAGGAATGGAATAGATACCTACAGTGCCAGCACGGGGGAGTTAGAGGCAGGAGAATGAAAGGTTCAAGGCTGGGAAGTTGGAGAGATGGCCCACTGGAAAGTGTTTGCTGCAAAAGTGTGAGGACCTGAGTTTGAATCCCAAGGACCCACAGGTCCTGCAGGCGTATCTGTAATCACAGCACTTCTGCAACAATAGTGTATGGAGAGAGGATAATCCCTGAAGACCCACAAGCCAGCTCGCACAGCACAGGCAGCAGCTCACAGAGAAGAGAGATCCTGTCCCAAAAGATGGAAGGCATTGCCGAACACTCAAGGCTGACGTCTGACCTCCCCATCCTCACCACAGCTATGCATGTCCATTCTCTCACATACATACACACAAAGTTCATGGTTAGTCTCACCTATGTAGTAACTCTGGAGGCCAGCCTGGGCTAAATGGTACCTTGCTTCAAAAAAATTAATAAATAAATATTTTGTTTTGCTGCTTCAAAGTGAGATATGCATCCTTTTTTAAACCCCGGAGACTCCCTGAATAGTCCTCATGAAAGAAAAGAAGCCATTTTATGCAACCTTGAGGGAAACACAGGAACTTTACATCACACTTGAGTCACAGGATGATCCCTGAGATTTGGAGTTAAAAGAAAATGAGGTACCTGCTGTATCCCATCCTCCAGGGGCATGGTGCTATCTGAACACAGGGCTCACAGTACACCCCAGGCATGGCTCTTCTTCCCTGCATCCCCTGTGAGGCGCCTGCTCTCGGGGCATGCTGACACTGGAACTGCTTGGGCTGTGGTCCATGTTTCATTTACTGCCTCAAAGGTTTACCGGCTACTCCGTCACAAGAACACGAATCACACACAATGAAGCTGCAGATTCCACAACATTCCTAAGCAGGATGTGCTGAGCCTCGCATCAGGTTTGGCCCAAGGAGACTTTAAGTCCCAAATGCTGTGTGAGAGACTAGAGAGAGTGTGTGGTGCTTAAGAGGGCCTGCTGAACTTGCAGAGGACCTCAGTTTCCAGCACACCACATTTGGGTGGCTTCCACCTGCCTGTAACTCCAGCTCCAGGGGCTCTGATGGCCTCCTTAGCAACCACACTCACATGTACATACCCATAAATGTAACTTAAAGATTAAAAAATTAAATGAAAATGCTATATTGGTGAATGGAAGAAAACTGAATAGATACAAGAATTTATAAAATCTATAGCAAAGGAACTCACACCAAACTCAGGGAGGAGTTAGGATGAATCAACAGAATCAACAGACGCTCCAAAAAGAACAATGCACTACAATATATTGTACGTGGACTTTTCTTGTTCTGACCACCTGCTCCCAAATAACAGGCAGCTGCTTCCCAAATAACTGACACAGAGAATTAATATAAGTTATAAGTGCTAACTGGTAGCTCAGGCTTGTTACCATCTATATCTTACATTTAAATTACTTTGCCACATGGTTCATGGCTTGTCACCTCATTTTCTATGTGTCCTGCTTCCTCATCGACTGGTGTCTCCTCTGACTCCACCCTTCTTCTCCCATCATTCTCCTAGCTTGGTTGTCTTACCTATAATTCCTGCCTGGCTATTGGCCAATCCACATGTCATTAAACCAACTCAAATGACAGCTCTTTGTAGTGTACAAGAGGATTATTCGTAGCAATATATACAACTCATTTTCTCCAGTTCTGCCTCCCTCCCCCTGAAGATAAAGGATAAGATAACCAGGTAAAGGCTACAGAGTAGACATGTTCTGAATTCTTTCTGGATACAAAATAGCAAAGATGGCTGTGCAATATAATGGCTGCTGAAAAAATGAACCAGCATGTAGTTTTTACTTATAGGAAAGCCACTCACAGTGGCTGCCTGCCATTTATTCATTTATGGAGGCAAAATATATCTGTTTTGTTAAACATCCCTAAATCATAGAACTGTTACTAAAATATTAGGAAGGGAACAGATGTATCATTGTGACATTCTATACATTTTCAGTGAAGTTAAGAATAGAACCATTCAGGGTCCGGAATGGTGGTGCATGTCTTTAATCCCAGCACTCAGGAGACAGGCAGATCTCTTGTAAATTCAAGCCCAGTCTGGCCTACAGATATAATTTCAACTAGCCAAAGCCACATGAAGAGACCCTGTCTCAAAAAAACAAACAAACAAACAAGAATATTTATGGACCTTAGGTTTGCAGGGCTTACAAAAAAATAATAATAAAAGGAAAGCTATACTTTCCAAACATATTCCCCTAGTTGTTTCAAGATGGATTTCATCAAAAACACAGGATTAGAATGCAGGATTGTAATGCTATAAAGAAAATGGAAACATCCAGGACTGTCCAAAGAGCAGACAGGCTTGTGCTCAGAGGTGCTGGCTCATCTGGGCTCAGCTGTGTAAATGACTCCGTTCATTTCTGAACACAGCATAGACAAAATTGAAGCAGACAGTACAGAATTCTAATTATTCCAACTGAAAGAAACAAATCTTAGCAACTCAGCACACATTGTTCTCTCCTCTTTCTAGATTCATACACTGGACACTTTTCCACTCATTAATTCATTTATTCAGACAACAAAAATGTTAGCACTGTGCTAAACCACAAAGAATTCTTCAAATTAGTGTTATGTCTGAGGAAAAGCCCAGTTCCTGGACTTCAAGTGGTCTTTTTAAAAATGGACTGGTCAAAGTCAACAGTTGTGTTTCTTGACAACATTGGGTTTTACTCAATATGGGGTAAGAGGGTAGGTGTTAAATTTCATACTTCTGAGAACAATCTAGCCAAATGCTTTCCTGTTTTGTTCTGTTTGATTTTAATATACACACAAAATAATACAACATACAAAAAGAAAAGTGGATTCAACAACAACAAAATTTGGAAGCTTGACTATTAGAAAGTGAATATCACCGGGTGGTACACACCTTTAATCCCAGAGGCAGAGGCTGGCAGATCTCTGTGAGTTTGAGACCAGCTGAGTCTATAAGAGCAAGTTCCAGGACAGCTTCCAAAACCACAGACAAACACTGTCTCAAAAAAAAAAAAAAAAAAAAAAAAAAAAAAAAAAAAAAAAAAAGGAACATACATACATACATACATACAAAAAGAAATAAAGTATCTGTGTACTCAACATATAGTTTGTAAACTTCCAAATGGTAGTGATATACATAGGATCTGAGAGGGACAGTGTGAGAATCTATCATGCTTCCAGGAAAAGTACACAACTTATACCTTATTAGTTAAGTTCCAGGCAATTTCATATAAAGCCACTACACACTTACCTATTGATTCAGCACTTCTATTCCTAAATTTTCATCCAAGGAAAAGAATGGAGCATATTTCTACAAAAGGTACTACCAAAAAATATTAAGAATGAATTTGTTTATTATCTCAAAATGTGTAGGTAATCCAAATATCTAACAACTTGTAAATTACGATTACGATGTATTAAAATAATGGGGTTTTACGAAGCAACACAAGAAATGAAGTACTGAATCACAAAACTGTATAAATGAATCTCAAAAGCTTTGTGCTACAAGAAACCAGGTACAGAAGAGGGAGCATTGACCCAGTAATCCACTCCATTTCTAAAACAAGCTTATTCTTTGATAATGAAAATCAGGGGAATTGTTTACTTGGGACATGAGGAAACCTCTACTGACGGGTAACACCATGGGTCAAGTGGTCTTCAATGGACTGTACCTCTAAAACTGTATCCCAGTCCAGCGTAATGGCACACATTTTTAACCCAGCACTCAGGAAGCAGAGGCAGGAGGATCTCTGAATTTGAGGTAAACCTGGTCTACAGAGTGAGTTCCAGGACAGCCAGGGCTATGTGGAGAGGTCATGTCTCAAAACAAACAAACAAATAAATAAACTCTGAGCATTCACTATATGTAAATTCTTCATGTCCTTCCTAAGAGTTTATCACCTCAAAATAAGACCTTGCATCAATAAGCAGTTCAACGCCCACCTCTCCTACCATTCCCAACCCCTCACCCCACCAACCTCCACCCCCAACCCTGCACCCAGCAGCCACCAATCTACTTTCTGTCTCTGGGAACTGACCCACTTCAATATTTGCACATAAATGGAGTTATACAATGTGGCTTTCACAATAATGAGTTAAAACTTTACCCATCTTGAAGTACGTGGTTGAAAACACTACATTGTATGTATATATCATGATGTATATATCACTGCACCCATGGACAGACGTGTGTTTTCACTTTTTTATTAAGATGAATTATGCTTCTATGAATGTTGAATATTGAATATTTCTTGAAATTAGTCTGTGTAACCATTTCCTAAGCTGAAACAGTCCATTCCAAAGGAATACTCTTGAGACCCAGGAAGTAACCCATTTCCTTGTTCTGGAAAGCTAAAGCCTACAAGAGTCCCAGGTTCCTAGGAGACTCAAAGTAACCACCTGCCAACACAGCTTCGGGAGGAGTTTCCCTGACCCTCAGAGCTGTCTGCAAGTCTTACAGAGAGCTCCAGGGTTGCAGCTGTGAGTCTGCCCATAGTGGGGTAGGCTTTCTGATGATGCAGTTGCCTGTGAGTCATCCCTGTTCCTGTAAAAAGCCCCTCACCCATCCTCCTGTAAATAATCCCTATCAACTCTCAGGCTTGCCTAGCTGTACCTCAGTGTAACCGTTACTTTGGCCTGTCATCAGTCCTGTTTCTGGGGTAAATAGATGTTTATATTGTGTCTCACCAAGAGGAGTCTATCACAGGAATTCCTGGGAGTGGAACTATTAGCTCAGAAGGTAATTCCAAATCCAACAAGATGCCATCAGATTTTCCTACAGTAAGGACGCTACCTTATACCATAGCATTGTCTATGAGCTCCAAGCCTCATTTGTGTGGCTATTTGCTCCTCCTCCTTTTGTTTGTCCAGTGAGTGTAAAGCAGGTTTCACTGTGGATTTTACAGGAAGCTTGAACAAGGAGAAATCTATCAACTAACTTCCTTAACAATTTTTGCTGGTCTCCTAGTAAGAAGCCCTCACACCCCACTCCTACAGCACAGGTTATGTTGCAGCAACAATGAAAATACTGATAGTGATACTGCTTACCTTACATATACTAACACTATTCATTCTTAAGAACATGAAGCTCCACAACCCTATATGGAAGGTATTATTATCAACTCCTCTATACAAATGAAGAGACCTAAACTTCAAGATACTAAATGGGGTGGGTGAGCACTGGCTGCTCTTTCAGAGTTTTCAGGTTCAATTCCCAGCACCCAAGTGATGGCTCACAGCTGTCTGTAACTCCAGTTCCAGGGGATTTCCTTCTCTGGCCTTAGTGGGCACCTTCTGCACATGGTGCGCAGACAATACATGAATGCAAAACACCCATGCTCATAAAATATTTTTAAAATTAAGAGCTTAAGTGAGGGTCTGGGAAGATGGCTCAGTGAGTAAAATACTTGTCAAGCAAGTGTGAGGACCAAAGCTCAGATGACCTTAACCCACAGAAGCAGCAGCCATAGGAGAATCCAAGTTCTCTGACAGTGAGGTTCGAATCCCAGATCAGGCATTAGCCAGTCTGGCATGCACAGCCATCAGAGACCCCACCTAAAACAAGGTGGAACTCTGGAAGTACATCCAAAGTTTTCCTCTGACCCCCATATATGTTCATGGCACAAGTGCACCTACACACATACTCACATACATACACATACACACACACACATACACACACACACACACATACACACACACATACACACACATACCATATATACAATGCACCAAAGATTTCTTTTAATAACCTGAGTCTATAGCTAGTAAATACTGAAAATTAATTTAAAATCTAATCCGGTGATTTTGAATTAACTTGTTGTTTTTTGTTAATAGATTGCTCTCCCAAAGTGGTTGAAGCCCAATGGCCTAACAAATTTAAGTTGGCTAATGTTAAGTTAGTTACAATATAGAAGTTTAAATTTAGGCACCAGCACTGTAACTGTAACACACACTGAAGTATGTGTGTGTGTGTGTGTGAGAGAGAGAGAGAGAGAGAGAGAGAGAGAGAGAGAGGAAGAGAGGGAGGGAGAGAAGGAGAGAAGGAGGGAGGGAGGGAGAGAGCTACCTATGACTGTAGCACCCTTAGCCACCTGTAGGGGCGCCCTTCTGATTCCACTGTCCAGTAAAGTGGGGTTCTGCCCCCCTCTGTGAGTTCCACCTCCTTCTGACTGTGATGGTAAGAAATGTTTGGCTTTCTTTTTAGGACACTCTCCATTTCTCCATGGACACCGCTGTACTTTAAGGGACTTTCTAAATGCTGGTTTATTTAGAGAGGAAACACAGAGCCACGCCAATCAGCCATGCTCAGCCCTCTGCTAGTGAGACCTTCCCTTCCATTAACCTTACAGTGTGCTTCAGGGTTTCAGATAAAAAGAGCATTCCTTTCTGTGCCTCCCAACCGCCAATCCACAGCAATCGGCCAGTAAAGAAAGACTTTCTTTAAAAAAAAAAAAAAAAAAAATACTAATAAAAATCATGAACCACTGAAGAATACGAAAGCAAGAAATGACACAAAATGACCAATGATGCAGAGAGTTATATAATGTCCTCGAATCTCCCAGAGAGGTCTACAACCTTTGCCTTCTTCATGCTTGTCATTCCTAGTTGTCTAAGCACGGTCCAGACTCTTAGTGTGTGGCCATCCTGCCTAACAACAGTTATCAGGCTAGCCTCCACCTCAGCATCTGTGAGGAACTATGCTGTGCACCAAACTTTACAGAACCACGCGGTAGCCAGCAAAAAAATAGGATTCTGAAGGCCAGGAGACCAATGGTTAGCTTTCAACTTCACCTCTGCCCAGCGACTTCAAGAAAGTTACTTACTGTTCCATGCCTCCCTTTGCATATCTCCTAAAGCTTATGGTGAATACTGCCTTACACACAACCTGTCAAGCGCTTGGCACAAAGCCGAGAAGAAACTAATCGCACTGTGACCACTAGCTATCAACGGTGTCACCATTCCGTTATCTCACAGTCCCTTCTTAGGTAAGGTTAGAAAAAGTGCAGAATGAACAGAGTATTCCGAGTCCTCTCGTGCCTAAATTGTTTCCTTGTCCCAAGCTAGTACCAAGAGGTATTTTGCAGACAGGTCATGTCTTTTACCTAGTAGCACCCCAGACCCCAGAAAGCATACCGGGACCCAAGCCTTGCTCTTAATTTTAGTTCAAGATACCACAAGGTCCCTGTCAATCTTTCTAAATCAATCTTGTGGAAGTTCCAACTAGGCACTTGCCCAAAGTTGCTGCTGCAGTGAAAGGTATCCTAGCTACTGAAAGCACAGATCAAGGGAGGGGTGGCTCCAAAAGACCCCACTAACTTGTTGCTGGACGAGCTGACTGTGAGTGTATGAAACGGATCTTCCACGTGCCCCGTCAATGATTGCTCAGTTGAAAACATTGGCCTATTTTAAGAACAAAATTGAAATTGGCCTTTTATGGCTATGCAAAAGCAGACAGATAGTATCCGCAATTATTTACTTCTTTGCTGTTACAGAATTGCTGCATCCTGAAGCAGGTGGCCTGAAACAAACTGTGCCAGCTGTTTCCAGAGCCATCCATGTTTATACGTCCACTCTCTATGCACACTTAAAAAAAAGAATCCAACAGGCACTAAACAGAAACAGGCCCACGCAGAAAGAGCATGTCTGTGACGCACAGTTTGGCCCACCGTGATCCCAACTGTTCTCCTGCTTGCTCAATTAAATAGATGATTTTAGCTCTTGGCTCTTTTGGCCTTCTGGATACTTTCTGAAGTAATGTGCAAATATTCTCATGGCTCCTCCATAGAAACGGCCCCTTTCTGTCCTCTTGCCATCACTAAGTGTCTCCTTGTCTGTCCCACTAAGGGGTTCTTCTCTACCCACTGTCCCTAGTCATACTGGGGACCCCCACCCAGGCCTTCAGCTCTGTGTCTCTCTCACTTTAAGGTACAGACAACCAACCCCATGGCACATGACACCTTCTACTGGAAGAAGCTGAAACTGAACTACATATCTCAGTCAGAGGGCATTCTAAAGCAAAAAGTGTGTCCACACCCCAAATAAAGCAACTTAAGGCAATGTTGCTAAAATACACCCTCCTACAAGATAGGGAGCAGCAGGGCAGATGTGAGCATTGGGAACTGGAGGGCAGTTTCCTGGAATCAACTTAGCAAAAAACCATCACAAAATACTTAAAAAGTCACACCTTTAATCCCAGTACTCGGGAGGCAGAGGCAGGAAGACATCTGTGAGTCCAAGGCCAGACTGATCTGCAGACAGCCTCCAAAGCAATACAGAGAAACCCTGTCTCAAAACCAAACAATATATACATACATACAAACTACATACATACATAAAACTTAAAAGTCCTTGTCTTTAGATGTGGTGATTATTCTATAGAACAGTGAATTATGCATAGGTTGATACAACATTGCTCAACTGAAAAAAATATCTTAAGTGGCCAACAATGGAAAGCAGTATGCATACTTCAATCAACAATATATGTTCATATGACATTTTAAATATATAAATCATGTTTTTACATAAAAGTTTTAAAATATTTTTAGTTACTTATTTATTTTAGTTTGGCTTGGGGTTTTTGTTTATTTGTTTGTTTGCTTGCTTGCTTGCTTCTTTGCTTGCTTGCTTGCTTGAGTTTTTGAGAAAGAGTCTCTATATTCCTGACTGTCTTGGAACTCACTCTGTAGATCAGGCTGGCCTCGAACTCCCAGAAATCTACCTCCTGTCTCTGCTTCCCTCTGGGATTGAAGGTGTGCACCACCACAGCAGGACAGATTTATTTTTAGCGTGTGTGTATGTGTGTGTCATATGTGAGTACAGTGCCAAGGTCAGAAGAGGGAATCTTCTGTGAGGCACCCAATGTGTAAACTGGGAAATGAACTAAGATGTTTGGAAAGAGTAGCAAGCTTGGATAGACAGCCTAAAATATTGGAAACTTACTTTCTTCTCCACACCCCACATGAGCCAGCCCTTGGTGATTGTCAGTAGTTGAGGAGGTTACCTGAGCCCTCAACAATCTGACTGTCTACTGTGTTCCTTTCTGACTTTGGAACAATAGACATGACTATAATGGATAGCCAGGACACATGAGCGCCCACAACTCATATCAGAGTTAGTGTGGTGGTTTGAATGTAATTGGCCTCCATAAGCTCACAGGGAGTGGCACTGTTAGGAGGTGTGGCTTTGCTGGAGTGAGTATGGCCTTGTTGGAGGAAGTGTGTCACTTTTGGGGGTGGCTTTGGGATGTCTTATACTCAGGATACCACCCAGTGTGTCAATCAACTTCCTGTTGCCTGTGAGTCAAGAAGATGTAGTACTCACAGCTCCAGCACCAAATGTACCTACACACCACCAAGCTCTCCATCCTGATGATAATAGACTCAACCTCTGAAACTGTAAGCAAGCCATCTCAATTAAATGTTTTTATTTATAAGAGTTGCCGTGGTCTGCATGCCTCTTCATACCAGAAAAAAAAAAAAAAAACAAGATTAATAGCTTTACAGTATCATTGACTCAAGTTCTCTGAGCTCCCAAGCACTCCAGTGCTACAAATTCATATTCTTAGAAAATATGCTGAGCTTCTGGAATCGACCCAGTGACTCACGAGAGGTGACAACAGGGGTGACGCTGAGCAGTGGCATGAGCAGTACCATTAGTAATGAGAAAAAACACTGGCATCTGTAAGCAGCAGCTGTGTCCCAGCCACTGTGTTAAATGCCACATGAGGTACATGAACTCTTGTAATTCTCTCCTTCAACCTGCTATGAACATCATCTATCACACAAATGACATCCAAAATCAATAACTTTCCAATCGTCTTAAATGTGACATGTAAGCAGCATTATACTGACCCAACATCTACAAGCTTACAGATGACATTGCACTAGACACTATGTTTGATAATTAAAACCAAAATGTTCCAAGTAACCTGTCGTCCAAATTGTCATAAAATCCTGGCCTCTGGAAGATGCTTTCAGGCAGGCCTAGAAACAATTCTGGGCCTGCTTCATTTGCTTCCATCTACCTTGGCAGACAGCTTGCCTGAACCCAAGGCCATACAGACTCTTGAGACTTAATCCAGCCCAAATTGTTGCGCCTGGAGCACTCTCTGCTCTGCTGAAAACTTGAATTCACACAGCTGTCTCACAGCCAGTGTTCAAATGCAACTGACTTCCTGTGGGCTTCCAGGTAGGCTCTGACAAAGCATTGAAGCTGACCTGCCATGACAATGTGTCTCTTCTGCACAACGTCCTTTCAGACCAACATGGGTATAGAGAAAGAAGATCCACAGAGGCCTTCCTGCCTCTGTCTCTGCAGTGCTAGGATTAAAGGTAAGTCCCAACACACTAGTATTTTTATTGCAAAACATGATTGATTTTCCAAAGATTCATGCTACTTACACTGCAAGGCAAAATAACATTCATTGAACATTAAGCATATTTCAGGCCTATGCAACATATTATACGCACCTTAAATCATTGAACCATGGTGACCACCACAACAAGAGATCTTAACACCACGTGTGGCTAGTTGGTTGAAGACTCCCCTCACCTAGTCAGTCAATAAGGAGCACCAAGCACAGGATCTGTGAGGGAGGTCAACTTACATCACCCCACCATTGCTGTACTCACAAGCAATGGAAACAACTAGACTGGCCTCAGCATAAATGCCAACCCACAGAATCCCAACTCTACTTGCTTTACAAAAATAGAAACTAATAGATAACTTCAAGATAATTTTGTTATATCTAATTTATACAGGAGAAATTAAGACTTAATCCAAGTCCAGCCAGTGGCATGGAAGACATTCGTGGAGACACAGATAGTAATTTTAACAGTCAGCACTGTGACACTATGGACTACCCCACTATCCATCTTTATAAAGTGTTACAAACTCAAAGTGCCTCAAAGGGAGGTACTTGAGTAAGATCCACTACACACAGAGCAGTAGGCAAGAGTGAGACAGTACTAACAACAGCAAGGCGCACAGCTGCCCTCCTGTATAGAAACAGAAATCTACCATCTATGTAAGAAGATATTAAAGGTCCACTTTGGTGGAGGGATACTGGGGCACACCCCTTGGTGTTTTATACTCTTTACATAGTTTGCTGTTCAAATGCTGGGGGCTGTACATTATTCCCATTTATTATCAACCCTAATTATTCTAGCTTATTACAAATTAGAAAAGAAAGTGCAGATGAAGTGTGTAAGTTCCTCAAGGCCACAGCTAATAAGTGTCAAGGCTAATGTCCAAGACCATGTTCCTAATAAAAACATTACACAACTTGTTTTCCCCACAATGTGTACTTAATTGACCAAGATAAGTTATAAAAATGATGTGCAGTTCCATTCTGCTCCCAGGAAAGAACACATAGTTGTTGATGTGGCATGAAGGCCTCGAAAGTAACACATGAGACTTCATGTCAACGGGGAAGTCTTCCTAACCAAGGGGATTATGGGTGGCTTTTATTTTCTTTATATGTTTCTGCTTTTTCTCAAAAATTTTTGCAATGAAAGTTTTCAACTTTGATTGTGGGAAACAGCCTATCATTTTTGAAGTCCCTCAACAGGCTAACATTTGTTAAATGGTAGAATAAGCGTAAGCACGTAGACATAAAACTCAGCATCAGTATGTGCTCAGCTTGTACAAGCTCTGGCTTTAAGTCTCAGAGCTAAAAGTAATTAATTAGTAATAAGGTTTAACTTACATAAAGTTTCACTTGGTTATGTAAAGAAATACAAATCAAAACAAGCATTTAACGCAATTCATCCACTAGAGCAATTGTCCATCTGTGCATCAAATGGGCAGCTTTTAAATGTTAGTTTTCAATGCTTGCTGGAGCCTTGGGAGATGCTGCCTGGGACACAAGTGGCACAGCCTCTCTGGAATGAATTTAGCAATTTGTGTGAAGAAAGAGCCCATACCATATGAAGCAATAACAAGGAAGTAAAAAAAAAATACAAAGCCCAAGAAAAAGAAAATGGAGAGAGGCTGTAATGCCTAGACAATAGAAGATAATGCAGGCATTGAAAGTCATGTTCTTGGAAAATAGTTAACACCATGAATTTTCCCTGTTACTTTACTATACTATTTGAAGAACAGAATATGACAAATAACAATGATTCATATGTGTGTCTGTGTGTGTGTCAGTGTGTGTGTGTGTGTGTGTGTGTGTGTGTGTGTGCACGTGCGCACCCGCATTTGTGTGTGTGTGTAAATGTACTGAAACTTTAAACATCACTGCCGAGTGGGGACACCTAGATCATCTCACTTGTCTTCACAGCAGTCACAAGCCATCTCCTTCAGACTCAAGGACACCCTGAAACCAGGAGATTCTAAGAACATGGAAAGTTTGGAGGGAGGTCAAGGTTAGGGTCTCTACTCCAGATCTTGGATCATAGTTAAATAAGCCTGGAGTTTGATGTAAACCCTCATTTCTTAATTTCCCATTAACTTAGAAAGATGCATAAAGTGTCGAAAGGTACATGAGTAGAAATAGGTCACAAAGAAATCCCAGACTGGGTGGCATAATCTTTAATCCCAGCATTTGTGAGGCAGAGGTAGATGGATTTCAATGAGCTTCAAGTACAACCAGGTCTACATAACAAATTCCAGGCCAACTGGGGCTACTACATAGTGAGACAATGTCTTAAAAAAAAAAAAAGAAAGAAAGAAAAAAGGAAAAGACCCAAAAATTAAGAATGACATAAAAACAAAATAATATACCACAATGTCTTGTCCTATACTTGCCACCCTTTACATTATGAATTCACATAGCATTTTAGAGTTATTCCATTTGATGCTAAGCCAACATTGTATTTATGCTACCTGGGTATGGCTATAAAAGCCAAAATGCTTTTTTCCGTACACTGATTTTCATGGCACTCCCCACAGTGTCAGGAAAGTCAAGTACTTCAGAATCACTTTCAAAAGCTAATGGATGGGTGTAGCATATAAGCCAGCTCCAATTTCTATACACAGCCTGCATTTTCACCCTGAAATAATGAGAGAAAAGTATCAAGTAAAGGGAAGTTTTTAACATATATAATATGCAGTCAATAAGTTATCATGGATTTGTCAGATAATAAGCAAAAAATCAATGCAGATACTGATGTGTACCTAGGGGGATAATCTCATCAATGAATAGAATCACATAAAGTAGTCATGGTGTCCCCAAATACTTTTGACGTGAGCAGCAATGTGTGTTGGGGAGTGGCTGGTGTATGCACACATATTGGGAATGGGCTACACGTGATTGCATATGTGGACCCAGTGCAGGACATTTAGAAACTTCCCCTATGACCCTCCACCTTGTTTCTTTGAGACAGGGTCTGTCACTGAACCTGGAGCTCATGTTGTTCTTGTTGTTGCCTCTGGAGGTTGGCAGCTAGTGGACCAGCGATCCTCTCCTCTCTGTCCCTTTCAGTGTTGAGTAAATGGGTCTGTGCAGGACCACACCCATCCTGTTAGGTGGGTGCTGGGTTCCAAATTCCAGTTCTCATGCTTATACACCAAACACATTTGTTCACTAAGCTGTTTCGGGAGAATCCTCACTGAGATTTAATTTTAAGGAACCTCTTGGAGTCAAATATGTAACCCCTTCCTCCAATGATAGCAAGAAAAAAAAACTGTAAAAGTTTGGAGCAGTTTCAACATTTTTCAAAACCAATACCATACACCGAGTTAATACTTGCCCTGAGCAGATGCACCACACCTGGAGGCCACACCTAGGGGAGGGCACACCTGGAAGAGGAGGTTCTTGAGCGCAGTGGGAGGATGCATACGCTAGCAGGAGAGACCCCGTGCTTCCCCTACTCTCATCTGTGGAGGACATGGTTTGAGTGGTTGCTTTGCTTCAGTATCTCTCAGGCACTAGTAATAATCATGCAACAAGTGAGGGTGACCCTGGGATCCCCACACGAGAAGTTGACAGATGATGCTGATGGTGTCAAAACCAAACCCTCACGAGTAGTAAAAAAAAAATAACAAATACATGTATACATATATTAGATAGGGGTTTTTTAAAAATCATCACTTGGGCAAAGATAAACTGGAAATTGATGTACACACTCAAATGTAACTCCTGGCCTCATATGCTATTTAAGTTTGAGGACTTTAAGTTAAATGAGATATAGAATTCAATCCCTTGGCTATATTCCTTACATTTTAAATATTGACTGGTCACATGCAGCAGAGGATTCCACAGCTCTATAGAACACTGCTGGACCACAGCAGGTGTGGCTATCAAAGAACTGAAAAACTGTAAAAGTTATTACACTTTGAAACCAACAATGAGATCTTCATCAGTCTTCTGTGAAATTCTGCCACCTTTCCTCAGAAGGAAAAGCATACAAAACCCAAAAAGATCAGGACACTGTGATGACTGTAAATAAAAGAAGCTCACATTCTGTCTTCCTAGCAAAGAGCAGCACAACTTAACCGTTGATGGTGACATTAACGGCCTGAGAAAGAGTGTGAAGCTAAACAGAACAAGCACCCTGCTTGGTGCGCTTCATGCCAAAGCCACTCTGTCCTCTGCCCTCTTATTCTCTTGACCTCCTGCAGAAAGCAAAGCTGTGGAGAGAAGGTGTAGATGCTAGTGAGTGCACTTCTTGTTCTGTCTGCCCTGTCAGGAATACTCCAGGCTGAGGACTCAATACAAGCAACAAGAAGAAACAGACAAGCTCACAAAGAGATACGTAAGTTCAGTTTCTCTATAGAAACAGAAGCAGGCAGAAGAGCAGTTACTGTCAGTAACAGAGAGGTTCACAAGCCTGGGTCTGCAGTACAGGCCAAGACAAGATCCAAAGAAGAGTGGGTATCACCGTCTTTCGGCAAAACTCCTTGCACAAGGGACTTTAGCCTTGATTGTTCAAGGCCCACCCATGTTATAGGAAGTAATCTGCCCTACTTGGAATTCACTTCACAGCAGCATTTAGACTGATATTGACCAAACAGGTGTATGCTGTCCTCACTGATGAGATATAGACGACCATCATGAGGGATGGGCGTTATGAAATCTTTCATTGGGGTTCTCGTGTCAGCTCCCTTTCTTGAATTTTGCCCATAACTAAGGAGCAATGCAGGAAGAGCTCATAATGATTGATGACCACTGTAATGGCAGACTTGACTGTTGTAGCTGCCTCCCATCTTTCTCATTTAAAAGTCCGCAGACATTAGGGAGGCTACTATGGACTTTCAGGGTAGTTCCTCTGATGGCGGTACTAGGATGACTTTGAAAACAGTAGAAAGCATAGCCTTCCTTCCATAGCCTTCTAAGACACTGAAAACCCCCATCTTCTTGATAATAGGGCCACTGAGACATTTGAAAAATAAGTGGCATGTTTGTTAACTACTTTAAGTACTTCCTATATGGGAATAAAGGGAGTGGTCATTAAACAGTCTTTCTAGGCTGCTAAACCCGGCTTGAATTATCCCTGGAGTTGGTGTATAGAAAAAGAATGAGTTTACTGACCTGGAAATTTATTGATCTTTGTGGTTTTATAAGAATATGTTTTTACTTGTTCTACTGAGATGTGACAAACAACTTGTGTGTGTTTATTACAATATGATAGGGAGTTGCTATTTTCTTTTTATCTGCATTGGTGTTTTGTCTGCATGAATGTCTGTATGTGAGTGTTAACGATCCCTGGAACTGGAGTTATAGGCAGTATGAGCCACCCTGTGTGTGCTGGGAACTGAACCCGGGTCCTCTGAAACAACAGCCAGTACTCTTAAACACTAAGCCCCCCCACTAAGCCTCTCCAGCACCCCTCCCACTTTTTTTCTCTTGAGACAAGGTTTCTTCCTGTAATCCTGGCTGTTCTGGAACTCATTCTGTAGGCCAACCTGTCCTTGAACTCACGGAGATCCACCTGACTCTGCCTCCCAAGTGCTGGGATTAAAGGTGTGCACCACCACTGCCTCTCTGCACAAGGTGATGTTTTGACAAATATTGTGAAATGATTTTCCCAGTGAATTATCCTGTCTGTCACCTCACACAGTAGAGAGAAAGCTTATATACTTATCATCTGTGTTAAGGATACAAATTGTAAGCCATAACATAAATACATTCTGGGGGTTTGATGCATGGCATATGAACTACATAGTAAATTATACTTAATCATGTAGATGAAAATTTCTGGGAGAGATATTTATACTTTCACCTCAGATCTCCTGCCTTTCTTTCCAACTGTGAAGTCACTAGTGAGAGTATGTGGCCTACAGTGGCACTGTCTAAGCAGGAAGCATTGCTTTTAGCCATCCTACTGCTCAGCAATGACACTATGCTTGGAGGAAGCAGGGTTGGGGTTGATTTCCTTTCTTTACCATAAACCCATGACTTAAAGGTGCCAATACTAACTTTCAAGGCAACTGCGGCGTCCTATGTTCACCTTGATGTGGACTGTGGGGACTCCATTAAGAGCATCTGGCTGGATTCAGTCCCACTCACAGTATTCATGAACCACATTCCCTGTATCTGTTCAGTTCACAAAGTAACAAACTCCATGATCCCCAGCTACTCTGCATTCCTGACTAGACAAAAAAAAAAAAAAAAAAAAAAAAAAAAAAAAAAAGATGGCTAGAATTAGTTATTTAAGTCTGAAAGTATGCCAGTTTATTTTCACTCTTGGTACCTGCTTCTGAAGCTTCCAAGCCCCATCTTGATGGATTGTATGAAGTCCGAGAACTGATAGCTGGGTGTGGTATCAAATCCTGTAATTCCAGCACTCAGGTGGGTGCGGCAGTGTTCTGTGCTACAGTCATATACTGCTTCAAAACCAAAACAGAGGTTTGTAATCTAATGAAGTGACTTTGTGTCTATAGTCAAAAGGAGGTCAGGAAGTGAAACTAATAAATCCAATCACACAATGCAAATAAATAAATAATTTCCTTCATAACTCACATTAGACTGATCCCCGCTACCTTCAACTGCTGTCTTGCAACCCACTTTCTCAAGTTCAATCCTCCCCTTGAACTACTCTTACCCTACCTCCATGCACAGACTTGTCAAAGGGCCCATCTGACCTGCACTCACCACTCAAGTCTCACATACCAGCTAATCCTCTCGGGAGCTAACACCTGGAATCCACCTCTGTTCCTGTGCAGAAAACATTGTCTTCACCAGAATTTATCTGACTACATTTCAGGATGGGGTTCTTTGTGACTCTTCCTCATCTTGGGCAAGTTTCCTGTTCCATCCTTCTCTCTCCACACCTAACACGCCACCTGGCAAAGTAAATGCTTTAAATGGCATGGATGGAAAAAAACACAACCCACCAACAGAAGCAGTTCCTCGGGTACAAGTTGAGCTACTCAGTTAGCTCTTCTGGAACCAGTGTCTGCTCACCCCAACACGGTATCTCCAGCCTTGGGAACCCAAAGACAATAGGGAAGGTGTGAATAGACACATGATCCAGTCCAGAGTCACTCCAGTACCTGTAGTGTCCCAAGTCCAGGAGACCACAATAGCCAGGTCCCCCAAGCTTGTAGCACTGTCCTTTTTTGGAGGGAAGCATGTGGATTGAGAAATGGTGGATAGAAAATTAAAGATATTAAATAAAAGACAGAGACATGAGAAAGAAACAGGAGGGCACTCCAGTGAAAACTGGGGGAAAAAAGCTCCAAGTTTATAACGCAGTCTTTATATACCCCAATCAAAAGGGAGGGAAGGCAAAGAGACTTCCTAACCAAGATACAAAGAACAAGCCAGCATGATCACCTTCTCAATAAACAGCATCAAGTAACTACACCCTAAACCAAACATCCTGTTGTCAAGGCAAGACAGACAATAGTAACCCTAGGCTAAATAGCCTGTTGTTAAAGTAAGGCATCCATTAGTTACTTCTTAGGCCAAACACCCAGTTGTCAAGGTAAGACATCCATAGTTTAGCCATACCTCAAGCCAAACATCCTGAGAGAGCAGTAGTGAATTTGAACTTTCGGACCTTAAGTCAAGATGAAGCAGAGATGTCTCTGTGGGCCCCCTGACAAATACCCTGATCTCACAGGAAGGCTCTGCTTGGGTTGACTGGGAAAGGATAAAGCAAGACTGGCCTCCTCTGCAGAACTTAGCAGGTCTCAGTCTTAGACACACTGTTACATGACAGAGCTTGTTTTTTGTTTTTGTTTTCTTATTTTACATATAGATCCCAGTTTCTTCTCCCTCCCTTCTTCCCATGGCCCCCACTCTTCCTCCCATGCCATTCCCTACCCCAACTCCACAGGGAGGGCGAGGCCTTCCAGGAGGGATCATCAAAATCTGTCAAGTCATTTGGAGTAGGGACTAGGCCCTCCCTCCTGCCTCTAGGCTAAGGGAGTATCCCTCCATGGGGAATGTGCTCCCAAAGTCCTTTCATGCACCAGGGATACATCCTGGTTCTGCTGCCAGAGGTCCCTTAGACTGTCCAGGCCTTCTAACTGAGATGAATATTCAGGGGGTTTGAGTCGGTCCAATGCTGGTTTCCCAGCTATCAGTCTGGGGATCCATGAGCTCTGCCTTGTTCAGGCCAGAGAGCTTGTTTTGTTCTGCTCCCTTTGTAGATGAAGAACATCCAGCTTTAAGTGATGTTCTTACAATCAATGAGGCCTCTCTTTTGCCCTGTCCTAAAGACTTTTATAGTATCATAAATGGGAATTCTTTTCTTGATTTTTTTCAATTAGATTATTTATTTCAATTAGATTATTTCAATTTTGTGTTTTAACCTTAATATCTTACAACTTCAGTTGCATTTCTGTATGAGTGCTAAGAGCTTTTTGTAGAGTTTGGTTCCCTATGCACAGGATCATGCAGACGGATGATTTTACTTTTCTCATTAAAGGTCTTTGATTTCTTTTTCTTGTCTGGCTGCCCGTTCCAGTACTCCCAGTCTTGAACTGAACCAAAGTGAAAAGGACAGGCATGCATGAGAGAGTGACTGTGGTGGTTTGATTGAGAATATCCCCAATTGGCTCATGTATCTGGACACTTGATCCTCAATTGGTGGCTGTGGTTAGAGAGATTTGGCAAGTGTGGCCTTGCTGGTGGGAGTAGTCACCAATAGTGGGCTTGGAGAGTCTGAAGACTAACATCATTCCTAATTTGGTCTCTCTGCTTTGTGTTTGTGGTTCAAGATCTGAGCTCTCAGCTTCTGCTCCATCTACTGTGGCTGCCACTTGTCGTAGATTCCTGCATTACAGACTCTTACTCTTCTGGAGTGATAAATTCCGTCCACAAATTCCCCTAATCAAGGTGTTTCATCACAGCAATAAAAAGTGCGGTTACTCTACAGTGGGTAAGGAAGGATCTTAAAGAAAATACTCACTTTCTCCCATTGGTTATGATGCTTGCCATGTTTTTTTTTTTTTCCCAAAGGTGGCCTTCATATACAGCATATAACATATTATACATATGCAAATATATATGCATGTGGTTTTTAAGGGGCAGTGGAATAGAGTTAGCTTAAACAGGTTGTAAACACAGGATTCAGTAGGGCTAAATGGTACATTTGAACTAAAGAAATAAACTTGAAGGAAGAACAAATGATTGTTACTTTGAGATGTCTCTTGACTAATCCAAAAAAGACAAATGCAAGGAATTGTGAAAAGTGGAACATTGTTCTCACCCACCCGCCCTGATGCCCACTGAGAAGCAATAAAGAGGGAAGATTCGGTAAGTGAATGTCTCAGAAATTGTAGAATACTTAAAAAAAAAAACAAAAAATAAAATCAAACAAAAAAAATTACCTCCTTTCCAGTAAAGCTTTAAAATTAAGGCCTTAGTTGCAGAGCCAATGTATAGGGTTCTGCACATATGTATTTCCATATAAATTTACTGAAGTTCTAAATGACTGCCAGACAAGTAGATCCCTGAAGCAATTTTTTTTACTCTAAAAAGATGTAAATGATATTTCATCCAGAAAAATAAACCCTTTTCACTATTTATTATTAAATTTGCCCAAGGGATAAAGGAATCTGATGGAGCTTTCTTTTAAAGTTGACTATAAAATAATACTGTTGAGATAGAAATCAAAACCAGAAAAGAAAGAAACAAATATCCCTACCACAAAGGCTGACCAAGCTCCAAGCTTTCTGGCAGCTGAGTGAATGGAAAACACAGCGAGTTAGTTAGACAAAGCCTTGAAGAAAGCCAGCAAATGCTTCAAGGAACAAAAATCTTCATTTCTGGTAATACATTTCCTAAAAGGATTCACCCCTAGATAAACAATAATGGATAACAGGTGGCACTAGGGAAGGTGTTGCTTGTATTGGTGTATTTTGTCTTGACAATTTTGTTTGAGCTCTTATATAGGAAAGGGCAATGTGTCTGCTGGTGACACTATAATTGCATAGTTTCAGAAAAATGTCTAAGAATGTAAACAACAAGGTACAGTCCGGCTTTGAGTTACACATGGGCAGACATCACCACTCTAACCCAAGCAAGATGCTAGCCCAGGGTAGCAGCCAATAGAACTGGTTTCCATCTTCAGATCTACCAAAGGCTGCAAGGAACTGCCAGTGTCCTAATAAATAAATGGCCATGCCAAAAGGATAATAGTGCCAATGGGACTTTGAGGGGGCTTTGATGTTTTATTATAGTCTAAAGCCTTTGGTAGTTCTGTGTGTTCCCTTTTCAGAAGCAGAGAGACAGTTGCTCTTATTCTGAGCAATAGTCAAGTGTGTCTGCAAAAGGGCAGGCTCATGTGCCAGCGCTACAGAAAACAGGGAGTGGGAAGTGAAGACAGCCACCAAGTAGCTCACAGATGTGGCCAACTGGAGCCACCAAATGCTAATAAAGGGCGAGAGAGAGAGAGGACAAAGACACAGAGAGCCCACAGAGTTGGGTCAAAGGTGAATTTCAGAAGGAAATGACTAAAAACTGCTGAAAGGTCTTCTTTAATTGCAAAAGCCAAGAAGAAAAACAACTTAACAAAGTTGTTAGGAATTCTGGAGTCTGGACAGGGTTATTTGCAGTTTAAGAAAAGTCACATAAACCAGGAGTCTCTAATCCATGTCTCTCATCCCAGCATTCAGGAGGCAGAGGCAGGCAGATCTCTGTGAGTTCAAGTCCAGCCTGCTCTACAGAGTGAAGTCCAGGACAGTCAGGACTATATAGTGAGACCTTGTCTCAAAAAAAGGAAGGAAGGAAGGGAAAGAAAAGAAAAGGCACATAATATACAAATATTATATATTAAATGTAAACATATAATTGCTACACAAACTGTATATTATGTGTTATGCCCCATATTTGTATTAGATGACTGTATCTGTATAAGGATTTAAAGTCCTGTAACTGATGCTATCACAGGCAAGTAAAGAGGAGAGACAGGAACGTTATGGTCATCTGTGGGGACAGGAAAGGATGGGAGACACAGTGTGAGTCTGTTCTCACTGCTCACTGGTCCTGTGACTGCACACAAACAGCAAGGCTTGTGGCTGCAGATCCTTGCTCCTGGAAATGGGAGCACAACAAAGGCATGGGGGAGAAATGGGATGAAGTTCAAAGTGCTTACTTCAGCACCACCCACCACCATGGCAATGATACTTTCCCAGAGTTCTGGAGGGAGGCAGGATGTCCAGGAAAGAGGGAGGGAGGGAGGAAGGGGAGAAAGGCGAAAGGACAGACAGAAAGAAAAGGCACAAGAGAAGGCTCTTGTCACAGACACAGGGAATCTTAGACATTCAGAGACCACTAATTTCAACTCCAGTTTTGTAGATGAGGAGGACCAAGCTCAGTGGTTCCAGCTCAGGGACACGCTGCAAGTTTCCAGTAGACTTTTTCTCTGAAAAAAAAAAAAAAAGGAAGGAAGGAAGGAAGGAAGGAAGGAAGGAAAGAAGGGGTGATGGAGAGAGGGGGAGGGAGGGAGAGAGGGAGGAAGAGGGAAGGAAGGGAGGGAAAGAGGAAGGTAGAAGGAAGGAGGGAAGGAAGAAAGGGAGGAAAGAAGGAAGAAAGGGAGGAAGGGAGAGAGAAAGAAGGAAGAAGGGAAGAAGAAAGGGAGGGAGGAAGGGAAGGAGGGGAAAAAGGAAAACTACACTGTTACCTTAGAAAAAATAATGCTGACGATTCATGGTCCTATGTCGGGAGTGAGCATTCACCCTAGCTGGTGTATATTTATCACCTGAGGGTTTTTTTGGGTTTTTTTTTTTTTTAACCTTCTTTGAACTTAGTCATCTAAAGGCCTTCTCCTAGAATTTTATGGATAGTATTTCATGTTCCATTTAAGTTTAAAGTTAAAGGAGCCATTGAACATTTTGTTCATTACAAGCCTGCCAAGACTGGGCATGCAATTTTTTAGAGTAAATAATTATTACCTCTTTGTTACTTTAACAACAGTGTCTAAAGACAATTTGGCCCAGACATGTCAATTAATGGCAGAATCATTAGTTCTTGGCAAGAATAGCTTTTGATAGTCTACCTTGTCCTGGCCAAACTCTAACAGCTACAATCACAGAGATTCTTTTCGCTGCCCTAAGGACTGGAGGTTTTTAAACTGTATGCATATATGCAAAGGGGAAAAGTTGTTTCTTTTCTCCTTTGTGGAAAATGACCTGCTTCAACCAACCCCCATTGTTGAACACGTTCATTTGCAGAGAGTAATAGTATGTCTGGCTCTTCCATTCGCTTTGGGAAAACCCAGACCACTGAGACAAACACAGGATTTTGGTTGGTGTCTGTTTTTCCTTTTAATTATTTCTTT
The DNA here is from genome assembly GCF_943737965.1 of Phodopus roborovskii. Classification (NCBI taxonomy): domain Eukaryota; kingdom Metazoa; phylum Chordata; class Mammalia; order Rodentia; family Cricetidae; genus Phodopus; species Phodopus roborovskii. Next base: position 32,749 of record NW_026125414.1, read on the forward strand.
TATTTTTTGAGATTATACTTACATCATTTCCCCTCCCTTTCTTCCCTCCAATCCCTCCCATATGGCTCTCCTCCATGTTCTCTTTCAAATTCACGACCTCTTTTTTCATTAATTGTCGTTACACACACACATTCTTAAATACGTAAATACAACTTGCTCAACCTGTACAATGTTACTTGTATTATGTTTTAAGCACTGACCATTTGGTGCTAGATAGCCAATTGGTGTGCTCCTCCCTGGAGAATACTATTTGTGTTCTCAGCATTCACTAGTTGCCATAGCTCTCTGTGTAGGGTTTAGGCCTCCTGAGCTTTCCCCCAACCACACGAGCATGCCTACTGTTCTTGTCCCTGTTTAGCCATCATGCTGGTGAGACTTTATGCATGTGGCTTCTCCATACACTTAAGAGACACAATCTTACAGCCAAATCCCAGTTCCTATGGCTCTTACAATGCTTCCTCCTCCTCTTTATCAATGATCCCTGAGCCTCAGGTGCAGGAGTTGTATTATCTATGTATCCCTTTGCACTAGGCTCTACAACTCTGCATTTTGCCTGGTTGTGGGTTTCTGTAATGGTCTCTGTGGCAAAGAGAAGTTTCCCTGATGAGTGGTGAGAACTACACGTATCTGTAACAGAGGGACAAACATACAGACCATAGCTGGTGATGCTTACTTTTATCAACATACATCCATTTATTCAGATCAATTGCACCTTAGATTTGGTTCAACTATTTAACGAGATTTCTCAACTTTTGATTTGGTAACTGCTATCAACCACACTTCAGCCAACAAATACTAACAAGATGTGTCAAGGTCATTTAAATCTTTAAGTTTTGGGTATGTTCCCCTATCCTTATGAAGAAGTTTAACAGTTAAAAAAAGAATATAATGCTTAGTTTTAAATAATTTCCAGTGAGCAAAAAAGCCACCATTCAGCCTTCACCATTCGTGAATAAATTACTACATGAGTAAAATTGTCAATAAGCAGTAAACTAAGGAGAGATGGATGGTGATCAGGGAGGACCTATGCTGTCTCTGTCATCGTCACTGCTTATCTTAACATCTACATCTTTATAAGATAAAGAGAACATTATTTTTTTAACCTCTATAAGTGTTTTCTTTGTAACATAGGCTAGACATAAATCACTCAAGTTTTTGTTTGTTTGTATTTTTTTCAATATAAGGTTTCTCTGTGTGTCCTTGGCTGCCCTGTAACTCACTCTGTAGGCCAGGGTGGCCTCAAACTCACAGAGATTCACCTGCCTCTGTCCCCTGGATGCTAGGATTAAAAGCATGTGCCACCACCATCTGTCAGTCACTCAGTTTTTATAACAACCATTAAGGATGGGTGATAGTGTTCCTATCACATCAATGTCCCTATCCTATCATCCAAGATATGGGTGATAGTGTCCCTAAAGATGAGAACATAGAAACTCAGAAAAGTTATAGATCTGTTGGAGGTCCTTGGGAAGTAACATTGTATCATTGTCATGCAGAATGAATAAGGCTCCCCAGCTATGGGGAAATATGGGTAGGAAAGACACTGGTAAAAATGTCACCATTCACTGGGGCAGAAATATAATTGGCATGACTGGCTAGTGGATCACATTGGCAACCAAGCAACACACACACACAAACACACACACTCACACATATATACACTGAAAGAAGTACACTCAAGTCACATTTTAGAAAGGTAAATCTAATAATAAGAAGATACATTCAAATGGCTAAGAGAACTGGTAAGTAGGCCAGCATGATAAGAAAGGATATGAACATGTAGTGTTACGAAGACATATAATAGGGTTAGATTACAGTAAGTATCATATTCTCAATCCCAGACGTCAGAAAAAATAAGAAAATCAACTGTGGCTCTGAACTGAGCCTGAATAAATACAAACCTGACCTCACCTTTGACAGAAGTTGCAGAGCTGATTTTACACTTGAGTGGATAATTTTCTGAAGTCGGTTCTAAGACACACAGATCTTCTTTGCATTTCCTGTGTCCAACAGTCCATGTTTACATTTCCTGGGGCTTAGCCCCCAAGTTCCCTTTCTTCTTCCAACCCTGCCCTACAACCATGCATCATTCTCACAGCTTTAAAGTTAACATCCACATTCATTACTCTCTAGTTCCAGACTGATAGCCAACCTGAGCCTATGCTCTGAACCCACTCTGGTGTGCTAAGGTATCCTTGAAGACAGAACTACCACCTCAGATAGACACACCCTCAGAAAGGTGAGGCTTTTTTTCTTTACTAACATATTCTGTAAGCTTCAACTCTTAGTGTGTGTTGAAATAAAGCACGAAGCATTTAGAGTTCACACAGAGACTCTGTACTCCTGGATAGCTGTAAGAGCATCATGAACATGGATGGTTGAGTACCTCCGAGTCTTGACTGTTAAATGACAGTTGAAAATCCTTAACTTCTGATGAGAACATCAGTAGAGCTAAAGACTTCAAGGTCTGGAAAAAGAAAGAACAACAACCAGAATTTGAGCCACACACAGAGGAGTCAGGGACATAAAGGGTGTGAAACACACGACCAAATAAAAACCAAACTATTGGACAAAAACAGTCATGAGAAGTCAAGGTCTTAGACAGCAGCCTTGGAAGTGTGATCCCCACCCATAGTTTAAACATCACCAACAAACTTAGAAAAATTCCTAGAACACTTGACCAAACTTTGAACAGAGTCCAAAACTCTGATAATAAGGTCAGCCACTTGAGTGCTAAGAGGTCTTCTAGGAAGGGGTTTTGTTTACTCATTCTTAACAATCAACAGTCTTGGGCTGAGAGATGGCTCACTGGTTAAGAGCACTCACTGAATTTGTAGAGGACCTGGGTTGAGTTCCCTGCACCATTAGGTTGTTCACAGCTGTTGTTTGAAATGTTTTTTACTCTTTTGCTTTTATAGGGGCCCACCTCCCCACTCCCAAGTAAATCACACATGGAGTCTTATTCTTAGTTACTAATGCCTAGCTGTAGCTCCACTTGTTGCCAGCCGCCTTTTTTTAAAACAAATTAACCCATCTACCTTTTCTCTCCAGGCTTTTATCTTTCTTACTTCTGTATAGCTCACTTTCCTTCCAACTCCATGTCTGGCTGGGTGGCTGGGTGGCTGGGTGGCTGGGTGGCTGGGTGGCTGGGTGGCTGGGTGGCTGGGCGGCTGGGTGGCTGGGTGGCTGGGTGGCTGGGTGGCTGGGTGGCTGGCCTCTTATGTCCTCTTTTCCTTGTTCTCTTCTTGCTCGTTTCTCCTTCTATTTATCCTCTCTGCCTGCCAGCCCTGCCTATCATTTCTCCTGCCTTGCTATTGGCCATTCAGCTCTTTATTAGACCATCATATGTTTTAGACAAGCAAAGAATCACAGCTTCACAGAGTTAAATAAATGCAGCATAAACAAAAGTCACACACCTTAAAATAATATTCCCCATCATTTCCCCATTTTACATAATACAACAAAAACAGTTATCAAGTAAGAACTAATTTACATTATTTTGTCCATTTGTATTTAGCATATTCAGAAAAAATAATGCATTATCTTATTGAATCCAAAATCTAAGGAAAACTGCAACTATACTTATCTAGTCTTCTACTCCATCAAAAGCACCAAAAGGATATACTATATAAGTAAACAAAAAGTGCATTGCAAACAACTTCCATAAACTCTAGAAGTGACAGAGACATCTGACTGCCTGGACAGTCACCCAAAGTTCCTTGGCAATATTGGGACATCCATCTTCAGCCTACTGGCCCATAATATCTGGCAGCTTTTTCAATGAAACAAGAAATATGAAAGACTGTCCTGCCTATATTGGCAGTTTGTCAGTCACTTTCTTCTGTGTCCTGCAGAATGCTTGACAGAATCCTATTAAGCAGGAATCTTGAAGGACTGTACTGCCTTGTTTTGTCAAAGTTCAATAGTAATTTTCCTGTGTGTTCTGCAGAATGTCTGCATAGCACATTGTCAGCAGTCAAAGGCAAGAACAGTTTCTTTGCCTAGTGGCTAACCTTGGCACAATGAAAACAAACTCCATAAGGATTTTTTCAATGCCCATCATTCCTTAAGTAAATCGATGCTGTCAGGAGCAGATGTCTTCCATTGTCATGAAAAGCCCAAAGTTAATAAAATATTTTAAATGCCATAATTCTGTAGGTCTTTGAAAGGTTTGAAGACCATCTATATATTTCTATATGACCTGAAAAAACATACCTAACGTATTTTGATTATTATTATTATTATTGATGACTAACTACTGACCTGGGTTCTTGATTATCCTAAATAATTCATAATAACAGCTTTTTAAAAACAAGAATTTTACCTTACATTTTTAAATGAACTGCCTAGGTACAAAACCTTAAACAAGAGCAGAAACATATGTATAATATGTTGTAACAAAAATAACCTTAAATTGGTATCAATATACAAAAATCATTTAAACAAGAGTAGAAACATATATACAATGTAACAAAATAACTTTAAATTTATATCAATATACAAAAATTCTTCAAACAAAGGTAGAAATATATAGAGTATATTATAATAAAAATGACCTTAATTTGTATCAATATACAAAAGTCCTTTAAACAAAAGTAAAAAATGTAATACAGTATAACAAAATTGACTTTGAATTTGTATCAATATGCCAAAATCCATGCCAAGGCAAAATATTTGAGATTCATAGTTGTCTTTTTATCCTATATTCCTACATTCCCCTAAATTATAACAAGCATTCATAACCCACAAAATAACCAAAGACCACTCACACCTCTCTTGGGAGTATGGGTTTCCCCAGGTGAAGCTACTAGTAGCCATGGTAATGTATGTGATGCATCTCACTTCAAGTATTTCCTCCCATACCCACTTCATGAGAAGATGACATTTTTTAAAAAATCTGTTACATGCTAGAAATATCTGATTTTTCCAGTGTTCTGTATGTGTTCTGGAATTTTCTCTGTGACTACTTCTGATGAAGTAGCCTGTAAATGCACAAAAAGAATCTGTCATATGTTGCCAAGTTGGTCTGAACCAGTTCAAAGTAAGTGGAGCCAAGAGACAAGGAGGAAAGAAACTAGTCACAATGAGAACAGACACATTGAAGGGAATATGGTAAAGGTGGCCAGAAATAGGACTGTAGCTAAAAGAGAAGGACAACTCAAGAAAAATACTGACTTCTTTCTAAGTAATGAAGAAAACATTTCTTCTCTACATTCTTTTAATAAAATATTTCCCAGTGCACTAAAAGTATCATTTTTAAAGTGTGGGCATATAATGCTCAATGTTGTATTATATTAAATTAATTCATATTTTTAATATACTTATATGCTGCATTTGAAACACATGTAAGTAAATCTATCACACCAAAGAATATGATAAGTTAATAACCATACTTATATCTAAAAACTAGTTTTCCTTTAAGTTGAAGAACAAGTTACTGGGGAAAAGTATTTCTATTTTTGTTTCCACAGAAAATGAAAAGATGTGGATTCCTTCCAGACTAATGTGGTTTGATCACACCAGACCGCCTGAAACAGAGTACAAGCTGATCCTACATTCCAAACAGCTGGACAAAACAGCCCTACAGACTACAGCTAGGATATCTGAATCTTCTTCGAATCCCCCAAGACAGCGCCCCCTTACCAGCAGGAAGTAGTTTGGAAAGAACGACGCCCAAATTCCCAAATATTGTGTATAAATGTTTGTTTTCATTTAATTGGACTTTGTTATATAAAATTAAATAAAAAATACTCTATATGCAAAAAAAAAAAAAAAAAAAAAAAAAACTAGTTTTCCACTTCTGCAGTTTCAGCCACTGAGCAAAGGATAGAGCCTTTGGCCTCTCGTTCATCATCCTTATTCCTTTGCACTGTTTTAGAATGCCATCCCCCTCTGTACCCCATAAATTTTCAACAGCCTTTGTCTTTTGAAGGTTCCATTTCCATAACTTCAGGTCACAGGAGGATTGGGAGGGGTGGGGGTGCCTGGTCCATTAGAATGTTTATTCTTCCTCTACAATAAATTCACCCAAAGGCTATTTTCCCTGGCGGTTTAGCTGGGTCTAAGTGAATGTTGAGTTTTCATGGCCTGACTTCAACATTGTTTCTTTTACAATTCCTTGCCTTGCAGAATTCTCAAACTGAACCTGACTCACACAGACTCCCCAATTAGACACTCTAATTAAAATAATAGGCCTGTTCATGTGACTCTTCTTGTAGATAGCAAATCAAAGTTGAGTTCTAAACATCTGCTGGGAAGAAAAGACTCCCCAAGAAAAGGAGCATGTTAAGCATGGCTAACTCACCCTTCACATTTCCACGAGTAAATCTCCACCGTGGTTCCTCCAGAGAGGCATAAATTGAAATGGTAGTGAAAACAGACCCATCCTTTCCACCAGGTCTAATGGACTGATCTATCTGGTTAAACAAAAGCACTTAGTATTTTATATCCATCTTTTCTCATTGTTAATAAGAAAAAAAGAGTTGTGCTCAAGGAACCATCTCTAAGGAAGTCAAGAATTCTACTGACTTTTGAAGTTGAATCGTTAGCCAGCTAGTGTGTTCATGAGGAAGATTTTTCATTTGATTCCCATCTGACCATCACAAGAGCCTGTGCCCATTTGCAGAAGAGAAGACTGAGGCTCCAGTTCGCTGGGTCTCACAGCTAGAAAGTGCCACAGGGGAAGCCACACTGTTAGTCACTGACTCATTGAAGAGACAACATCCCTGAAAAAGGCAACTTATGGGAACTAATCATTCCAAAGGGACATGGTCCAGGGCAGGGGAGGTGTGTGGTGGGGGCAGGGCAGCAGAAGGCTAGCTGGCTGGTTACACCAAATCTGCACCCAGAAACTGAAAATAGTCAGGAAGTGGGGCCACCTGCAAGGCCACAAGACCCACCCCCAGGGACACACTCCTTCCATCCAGGCTCCACTTCCTGAAGGATCCACAGCCTCCCCTAATGTCCAAGCACAGGAGCCTGAGGGAAATGTCAGCACACATTGTAAGATGCTTTCATATTGTCCCTGAGTTCTAAGAGGATGACATAAACCATCCCCTCTTCAGTGCTGTCCCCATCACAGAGGATTTGTAAATCAGTCCTTTTCAGTTTGCTTAGGGATTAAATCCTAGAATGGGGACTTGGTTACCCAAAAGAGGAGGAAAATGTCTGTTTCTGGGCCTTGTGGGCCACACATGCAATCCCAGCTCTATCGAAGCCCGAGTCTGAGGTAAGAGATTCATAAGCTGAATGCCTCACTGAGCTACAGAGTGAGTTCAAGACCAGTGTGAAGATATCTGTGAGCCCCTGTGTCCAAAAAGTGAAAATGGCCTCAGGAGCCCTGCCCGGGTTTAGTTACTTTGACGGCAAGGCTAGCCTGAGTTCCTTCTTCAGCACACTTGAATGTTAACCAAGTATTGAGACTGGATGGATACCCGAGCTCTGACCGTGAAGCAGCCTTTCCCCCAACCACTGCTGGACTTGGAAGTGGTTTACTCTTAGCTGCGGAGGGTGTACTTCTAGGACACTTCACAGCATCCCTTACCTCACTTCTGCCAACCCTCCAATGACTTTCCCATTTGCAGTAGACCCAAACTCGGTACTGTGGTGCGGCTGTTGAAAGAAGATCTCCAACCCACGATGCCATGCTCCTGTTCACAGTTACCTGACAACCAACGATCCTCACTTCGTCATCTGCTTCCCTTGCTCTTCTATCAATCCATCCTCAAACCTCTTCCCTCCTTTTTTTTGTTTTTGTTTTTGTGTTTGTTTGTTTGTTTGTTTTTCCTCTTGGTCTCTGCTTTGCAGACAGGGACCCTGTGGCCCAAAACTCGCTATCCTCTTGCTTCAGCCTCCTAAACCTATGTACCTCCATACTGAGATCCTTATTTTTGGTTGTGATCGTACCTCCTATCTCTCCATGGAAACAGAAGCAAGCAGATGGTACCTTCCTCTTGCCTGTTACAGAATCTTCCAGCACTGCTGCATCAGCGCCTCTGACAGCCCGCCCAGGACTTCCTGTCCCCACTACCCCTAGGCAAGGAGGGCTTGTACTTTTCCAGAAACCCCTAAACAGTCATAGTCTGAGAATTTAGTGTACTTGTCAAGGTCTTGTCAAGGCTCACTCTTGTCAAGGTCATCAAGACCTTCATTTTGCTTTTCCCTAGGTCACTTTAAGGTTCTCACCAATTTCTTGGCAACTCTAGATGTAGTGGATCACTTCTTCCTTGAAACATTCTGGGACAATACTACCATAGTTCCTCTTCCATACCAGTATTTATCTACTCCTCTGTTGTCTTCTTCCCACACCTCTCTATTCCTCCTCCATGATGTAGAGACCCAACTGACTTTGGTTCACTCCCTTCTTCACATCACTACACTCTCAAAAAGAGGACTGTTTTATTTTTATGGCTTTAAATTGCACAGATGAAACTTAGCACATATTCCAAAATATTATTCCTCTATACTGGGCAATTCCTGTATGTTTACTTGGATCTCCAGCTGGCCACCAGGTACCACTCATGTCTCATGGGTGTTTCAAACTTACACATACACATAAAACTGAGCTTTGGCTGAACTTGTCTTCCCATATATGTTCCATCTTCATGGATGAGGGCAATCTTCCTACCTCTCCTCACAAATATCTTAGCTCTCTCTCCAGAATCTGAACCTGTCGCATTATTTCTGTTGCTTCTAATCCAGACATGTTTTTTGTTTCCACCCTGCAGTATCCTTCTGCATCTTGGTAGTCTGCTTTTCACAGAGGAACATAGAATTTAATTGTCTTTGTCTCACCAACCCCTCCAATACCTTAAAATCAGTTTACAACAATTTCTGACATGCTGTAGGATGCACCACAGAGATTTTCACCCATGGGACTATAATGTCTCAAAGGCTCTTAAAATACACTTGAAGTTCACCACTGGTTGCACCAAAACCACCATCCCTGCCAGATGCTTCCAGCCAATGACCAACGCTAAGTCGGATCTTGGGGCATACCTGACTCCTGCTGGACATGAGTTCAAGGACTAGCTGATAAACTTGCAGTACCTGTGACCATGCACAATCTTCTTAAAATAGCCCCATTATACCAGAATCTTTACATGCAGTATGGATCTTTAACTAAATTATATTATTGGTTATTGGTAGCCTTGTTTCTGTACTAGAATATTATCACTCACAATACAGTTCCCAGAGAAACTCTGGCTAAAAAAAAAAAAAGAAAGAAAGAAAGAGCTGGGCAGTGGTGATATACAACTTTAACCCCAGCAGAAGCAGGCAGATTTCTGTGAGTTCAAAGCCAGCCCGGTCTACAGAGTTAGTCCCAGGACAGCAAAGAGAAACCCTGTCTCAAAAAAGCAAAGAGATAGAGAGACAGACAGAGAGAGAGAGAGAGATAGAGAGAGAGAGAGATAGAATTGCTATGCCTGTCCAACTTTCTTACAGAAATATTGGGAAACTTTTTGAAATATTTGCTGTAAATACATTTTTAAAGCTGTTTGTTTTCACTTAATAGACTTCAGTGTGGTAAATGAACTATCCACCAGCCCTGGAAATCCCTCTGGAAGTCCTTTTTCCTCTCTTCCTGTCCTCTCTAGCCGACTTCCAAAGTCCTCCAAGAAATCTAAAGCTAATCTCAGTCAGCCAATCGCTGACTCCATCCTCTGATTTCAGGTGGCATTATTAGCACAGTGGATTGGCTGTATGAACAGTTTTCCCACAATACCCACTAGTGAATGAGTCAGCTGTGATCAAATGGTGAGAAGGCACTGGAAGGACTTGGGCAGGTACCACTACTCCAACTGGTGACATGTGAAGGCTTAACTCCAGGGCATCAGAAAGAGGGTAGTATTTTCATGAAAGTTGTAGCGAGATATCCACCCTGCCTGCACCTGTTGCACTGGCCACACCCATTGGGGCGTGGAGACAGGCGCAGCATGACCTGTGGGGACTAGGTCTGGGGTCCCAGACCGAGCTTGTTCTCTTACTTCCTGATCAGAGACAGACAGCACCCCGAGGCATACTTGGAACAGGAACCTGCAGCGGTCATCTGTCCTAGGTGTAAGAGATTTCTCCCTGAATAAACATCCATCAGCCAATACTGTGTCCCAGAATCTTATTTCCCACTCAATAGAAAGTAGTCAATGGCATTTGCCTAAGTCAGAGAACAGCACAGACTCAATACAGAAATTTACCATGCCAAATAATTGATATAGACAATGAGTCATTGCAAGGACTATAGAGAAATAAGAAAAACAAAGCCTTTTCTTAGTGAAGTTCAGGGGAAAAGAAAGTGAACATCCTTGCAAGACTGTGGGATGGGAATGTAGATGCAAGCTGTTAGTCTCAATGATTGCACCCTCCCCCCAAACACACTACCTCCCACACTTCCTGTGTTTAACTCCCATGGTAATAATAAATAGCACTAGGAAGTGGGACTTGGAGGAAGGTGACTAAACCAAGAGGGCAGACTACTAATTAATAAGATTAGTGGCCTTATAAACTGGCTCCAGGGTGATGGGAGATGTCATTCTGTAAGTTTCTCATACTGGTTAATAATAAAGCACTGTTGGCCAATAGGAAAGGAAGATAGGAGGGACTAGGAGACAAGGAGGAAATAGGAAGTAGTAAGGAGGAGTCAAGATGGAGAGTCTGGAGAGAGCTGGACGCCAGCCGCCTCCCCGGTAAGAGAAGGCCATGTGAAGATACATAGAAATGGGTTAATAATTAAAGGCAGAGCTAGCCGATAAGTAACAAGTAACCGGGCCAACAGTATTGTATCAAGTACAGAGTCTCTGTGTGTTATTTGGGGCTGGTGGCTTGGTAGCAGGACAAGACCGGGCAGCAGGCGGAAAAACTGTACTCCTTACAGATGGCGCCCACGTGGCTACTAAGAACTTCCACTTAAAATTTAACAAAAGCTTAAAAAAGGGTTTTAGAAACAAAATAACAGAGACAAGCAAGGTTTCTTGGTAGCAACATTTTTCTCAGTTGAACTCTGCTTTGCTAGAGACAAGCAGATATTAGCGCGGCTCCTTTAAGGGAAGATTCCTGACTCACCATAAGCAGCAAAAAACCACACAGCTTTTAAATAACTCTGCTAACAGTTTATTGGTGTGTATGAGAGATGGCAATGGCAGTGACCACATCTCCAAGCCGGCAGCATGCTTTCTGGGTGGCAGCGCAGACCAAGGCGTTGAGCACAGCTTTCCGTTCTGGCGGTAAAAGTACCTGCCACCATCTTTGGTAAACCGCGGCTGACACAGCTATGACTTTCATTTTAGCAATGTTGTTGTTTACCAGATAAAAGACTTGTGGCCAGACGAAGATAAAGATTTACAGTAAAGACAGATTCATATTAAGAAAAACCTCTAAAGGTTTACAGTGTGTTTTAAAATATACGTAGACATGAAAAGAAAAATGGTTTCAAAGAGACAAAGAGGAACTGGGTGTTGTAGCACACGCCTTTAATCCCAGCACTCAGGAGACAGAGGCAAGCAGATCTCTGTGATTTGCAAAGTAAACCTGGTATGCAGAGTAAATTCCAGGACAGATAAGAGTTACACAGTGAAACCCTATGTCAAAAAATAAAAAAATAAAAGTAAAATAAACAGAGTAATAAAGGCACGTAAAGATGAAAAGCTCAGAGAGAATCTGGTTACTGTATGCTATTGTGTTGTCTCTACATTGTTTGACTGCTGAAAAAATAACAACTGATAAAGGAAATGCTGCTGGATTAATTCAATTTATATATTTTAAAAATGCTTTGACTCCAAAATTTAAGTTCAAGGACAAGTTACTGGGGAAAAGGATTTCTATTTTTGTTTCCACAGGAAATAAAAAGCTGTGGATTCCTTCCAGACTAATGTGGTTTGATCAAGCCAGGCCCCCTGAAACAGAGTTCCTGATGATCCAACATTCAAAACAGCTTAAACAAGGCAGACTTGCAGACTACAGCCAGGATTTCTGCATCTTCTTAGGATCCCCATGACAGCGCCCCCTATCAGCAGGAAGTAGTTTGGAAAGAACGACGCCCAAATTCCCAAATATCGTTTATAAATGTTTGTTTTCATTTAAATGGTTGGTTATAAATGGGTAATGATCACAGCCGATTATTTTTAAAGGTAAAAAGGGAATTATGGTATTGATATGATTATTTTGTTTTGGAATGGATTTTCATTTATTGATACAATTTAAGGTCAATTTTGTGATGTGTATATTTCTCCTTTTGTTTAGGCATTGTGTTTATATAGTTCATTCAGAAACATATTGTATAATGTAGTACAGATTATAGATAATTACCTATGATAGTCAAAGCTTAGAGTTAACTTAGTTAGGTTTTCAAGATACACAGAGATGTATTTGAGATAGATAGGCATTCTTCAAACCTTTCAAAGACCTACAGAATATGGCATTTAAAATGGTTTAGGGTTTTCGTGACAGTGAGACATAATTGCTCTTGGCAATACCACCTGCACCAGAAAAGAAGATGGACATTGAAGAAACTCGTTTTGGAGTTTGCTTCCAGTATGGCAAGACTAGCCATTTGGACAAGATACTCCTCTTGTCTGCACTGTTTGACTTTGTGATGTATAAACTGGACATGCAGGACCCACAGTAAAGTGACTTCTGATTCAAGATGGACATTGCTACAGAGATCCTGCTTCATGGAAGAGTCTGCGAAGCATTATGCAGGACACAGACAAAAGTGACTGACAAACTGCCAATACAAGAAGACAGTTTAAAGTTTCCTGCGTTGCTGAAGAGTCTGCCAGACACACTGTGGCCTATGGGCTGAAGATGGAAGATTACAGAAGAACTTCGGGTGACCAGGCAATGAGTTGTCTCTGTCATTTCTAGAGCTTATATATTATCCTTCTGTGGTCTTTGAAGGAGTTGAAGACAGATAGTTATGGTTATAGTTTTCATTAGTTAGGATTAAAGATAAGTTACTTAGACTTTAGACACACAAAGATAGAATAGATGATGAAATATTTTCTTCAAATCTTGCTAAATGTTAATGGACTAAATATTGTTAACTGTGATTCTTACTTGATAACTGTTGTATAATATATTTTGCTATGTTAAGGTTAAAACCCTTCTTTTTATTTAGACAGAAAAGAGGAGATGATGGGAGATGTCATTCTGTAAGTTTCTCATACTGGTTAATAATAAAGCACTGTTGGCCAATAGGAAAGGAAGATAGGAGGGACTAGGAGACAAGGAGGAAATAGGAAGTAGTAAGGAGGAGTCAAGATGGAGAGTCTGGAGAGAGCTGGACGCCAGCCGCCTCCCCGGTAAGAGAAGGCCATGTGAAGATACATAGAAATGGGTTAATAATTAAAGGCAGAGCTAGCCGATAAGTAACAAGTAACCGGGCCAACAGTATTGTATCAAGTACAGAGTCTCTGTGTGTTATTTGGGGCTGGTGGCGTGGTAGCAGGACAAGACCGGGCAGCAGGCGGAAAAACCGTACTCGTTACACCAGGGAGCCTTTTTCTTCTCCCATTTGACACCTCAGAGAGATGGATCTGCCTATGAACCAGGCATTGAGCCTTTGCCAGACACCAAAAGCAACAGTGGCTGGCCCTGGACTTCCATCTGCCTCTGTGGTTCACAAGCTGCTCACTTCACAGTGTGTGGTTGCAGAAGCTTAACAGATCAGAGAAAAGCTAGCAACATGATGGTCCTGTGCCTGAACTAACTCAGAAGAGACAGGGATAAAGGTGGAGATGACATCTTTGATATGTACTCCTGAGTTACCTTCTCTAAAATATTAAGAATAAAGAGGATAAATGTTCTGCAAAACCATTAACACAGCCAGAACATCTCCAATAAGTGAAGTAGATACAGGCACAAAATAAAACAGTGTCTAAAACTTAGCATCCTCAAGGCATGAGTGATTTTCAGTCTCCTAGAGGCAGAAATCACAGTGTAGCCTTAGTAAACTTTCCACTGGTGACACCCAGATGATGTCCCTAAAGCAATAAGTAAGAATGCATAACTGCTTCCTCCAGATGAATACGTGTCAGCATTTCCCAATATTACTTACACACAGACAGACCTTAGGAATGATGACATGTTGGTGAAACACCAATCTAGAGAGGTACAATGCAGAAAGCAGCCCAGAGCTAGGTGAAACCAGTGCTTCAGGAAAGTATCAAAACTGAATACTTGTATTTGAGAAAACATAAGCAGTGAACACAATCAAATAAAGCAGAAAAGGCCACTCTTGTATTTTAGAGATATATGAAATCAAACACTCCATAATGTGTCAGGATATCTTTGTATTTACTTTAAAATATTTCCACAGAAATACATTTATGAAAAGAATCATATGCAGCTATAAAATACATAAAGCAAACTGTGAACATTTTTTTCCTGCTGTTTTTTTGTTTGTTTATTTTTTGTTTTTCCCCGAAACAGGATTTCTCTATGTAGTCCTGTCTATACTAGAGCTCACTCTGTGGAGCCAGGCTGGCCTAGAACTCAAAGTTCAGCCTACCTCTGGCTCCTGAATGCTGGGATTTAAGGCATGTACCACCACACCCAGTAGTGAACATTTTTTTTAGTACAAGAGGCAGCAAACTGTAGCAGAGCTATGGAGCCTAGAGTCTAACAGTATGCAAAATATGTCTCAGAAATACCACTTAAGATGCCAAGTGCAAGTGTAGGTGTTGCTTGGGATTGAGTTGTGTCCCTCAACATTTCTGTGTTGAATTCCTAAATTCCCCATGGAGTGTGACTAAATTCACAGACAGGGCTTTGAAGTGATCATTTAAGTAAATGAGATCAACAATTGTGGGGCTTGACATCATGACTACTGTCCCTAAGATGGGAAGGTCAAAACACAGATATTTTCAGGCTGAGACAGGTGCACTCACTAGGGAAAGACCTTGTAAAGACACCAAGACAGAGAACCATAAGCAGCCCACCAAAGGAGGGCTTGGGAGCAGTCAAAGCTACTGACTGCTTGGAAGTCCAGCCTGCACAACTGTGACAGGAGCTTCTGCATGGTAACCCACTCCATCTGCGAATTAGGTTACAGCATCCCTAACAAATTCATAATGGCATTTCCCCAAACAAAGTAAGCAGAAGCCCCTGAGGTGCTGCCAAATCGCTCCATCATCTTTTGGACAGGAACATCTAAGTTTTGGGAGAGTTGGGGTAAGAAAAACATGTGGGAAGAACACCCAATGTCTGTGGAAGCTGCTGGGGTATTGGGAATAGTACAATGAGAAGAGAACTCTGACATCTGAAATTCTAACTCTAAATTCTGTTTTGTTTTCTGAGACAGAGACTCATGTACCCCAGACTATGAATCAAACTCACCATGTAGCCAGTGATTATGATAGTTTGAATGAAAATTCCCCTCTAGAGACCCATGTTTGAATACTTGATCCAAAGTTGTTGGAACTGTTTGGGAAGGATTTAGAGGTGTGAGGTTTTGAAGGAGATGTGTAACTAGGGTGGGCTTTGGTATAGGTTTCAAAAACCTATACCATTCCTAGTTAGCACTCTCTGCCTCCTCCTGTGGGTCCAAATGTGAGCCTCCAGCAGCTACTGCAGCAACGCTGTGCCTGCTTGCTTGCTGTCAAGCTCCTCGGCATGATTAGTCAAGATTCGGGCTTTGAAGTGGAAGTGCTAAATAAACTCATCTATAAGTTGTCTTGGACATGGTGTTTGGTCACAGCAATTGAAAAGTAACTAAGATGATGATCTTGAATTCTTGATCCTCTTGCCTCAACCTCCCAAATTCTGGGAATATAGGCAATATACTACCATGTCCAACTTACTGATTCAAAGTTCTTCACATCATAAACCACATCTTAAAGCTTTACATAACAATAATGAAAATTTAGAAGGGTTTGCTATGGAGCACATAGCAAATGCTATGGAGCATTTCTTAAATGGAATCAGTGTCATTATGGTCTAGAAGGCTCAGGCCTGGAGATAGCGCAAAGGTGTGGGGCTCATATAACTCTGTTGGGCACTGATTTCACCCCCTCTGGAGTCCGTTCTCTCCTCGGCTGATGCCCTCTTGAGCAAAGAACTGCCCCCACCTCAACCACTGACTTTGGACATGCTGTCCTACTGTGCTTGCAGGAGATAAACATAGAAGACTGCTGAATCTTGCCAAGTCAGGGTAAGACAGACTTTCAACCTAACCTCCCTGCTTCTGCGTTGGTCAGTCAGATACTCCAGGCCTTAGCCAAAACTGGTTGCCCTGACATTGCTGTGAGGCTTTAGGTGACTGTCCAGGTAGCCTGCTGTTTCTGTCTTCGCTGCACCTTTTGGAAGCTGCTCCCCTGCACTTCCTGCCTACCCTAGTATTGTTATCCTCCTTCTCGGGTCTTTGATGAGGTTGAAGATTAGACTGTCACAATTATTGTTCTCTCTTCCTAGACAGAAATATTAGGTACACGACTTAAGCTTTCCAGCTTAGGACAACTCTGTAGTAATCTGTTTGCCTTCACCCTAGGACTGGATATGTGTAGTTCTTCCCATTTTGCTCTTGTTGCTTCACTGCAATATGGTCTAAGTGTGTACGTTCTTATGTTTACTTTTCCAAGAGCATACTTGATATTTGCTGCCTTTGTATATAGTTTTGTATCAAGCCCAAATGTTTTTCTTTAGACTAAAAGGAGAATTGTAGTGAGATATCTACTCCACCCCAGCAGCACCTGTAACATTAACCATGCCGCTTTGGGCATGGTCACAGGTATGGACTTGATGGAGGGTGAGGTTAGGTCTGGGGCCCCAGACTCCAGCACTCTCTCTTGCTTCCCATCAGGTCACTGAGAGAAGCCTGGGTGTGGATCCTTGGAGCAGGAACTTGCAGGTGACTGGTTTCTCATGTAAGTGACTTCTCCCCGAATAAAATATAATAACTCATATTATTAAACCTAGTCCCATGTATCTTAATCCATCTTTCTGTATGATTCTTCCAGGTTCAGTTCCTAAAATCCACATCAGGCATCTTACTCCAGTTCCAGGGAGCCCACGCTCTCTCCGGCTCTCTTTGGCTTTTAATTTGCTTGCTTATTTGTTTTGATTTTCATTTTAGGGGGGTTGTTTATTTTGTTTATTGACAGAGGGAAAGAGAGAGAAGAAGAACAGGAGGAAGAGAAAGAAAAGGAGAAAGTAGGAAGAAATAAAAGAGAAAGAAGAAGAAAGGGAGGATTTGGGGGAGAAGAATGTGAACTTTTGTTCATATTTAAAAATTTTAGAAAAGAAAGAAAAGACAGTCAGTATACCTTTAATCCCAGTACTCAGGAGGGAGAGACACACGATCTCTGTGAGGTCGAGGCCAGCCTAGTCTACAAAACGAGTTCCAGGACAGTCAGGGCTACACAGAGAAACCCTGTCTAAAAAAAAAGAAAAAAGGAGAAGAAGAAGAAAGAGGAGGAGGAGAGAAGAAGGAAAGAAAGGCAGGAGGACTCTCTGCTTCAAATCTCATCTTATTGTTTCTTTGCTCTCTACTTCAGAAAAGTATAAGTAGAATGTTCCCAATAAATCCTTTTCCCAAAAGTTACTCTTTAAAAGCCTAACGTACATGCTAGTTGTAGAGGATGTTGACTTTCCTCCTCCAAATGATATAAGGATGATCTAGTGAAAGGATTTAGCTTAGAGTAAGCAATGAAGCTCTCTGTCTTTTGGCACTGAGTCTAATTACTGAGTTATTTTGAGTGTGTGCGGAGCAGAGGAGTGAGCCTAATGGCTAAACCTGCTGTGCTTAGAAGAATATTCCCAATGGCCGTCTCCAAGGCCACTCTCTCTTCGTTTCCCTGGTTTCTCAGAACCATCCATATTCACTCCTTCCATGTCTCAGACACTGACTGCCCTGCCAAACTCCCTCTCTGATGTCTCTATTTTAGTCAAGTGTCTGACTTCTGCACTAACTGAAAACTTGGCACAGGGCTCATTCTGGTCTCTTTGCCCTTTTCCCTTTCACATTCTGTCTCCAGATGAAATACATCCCGCTCGTGGCTTCAGTTACTAATAACGCTGCCCTCCTGTTTCAAGCCCGAAGCCTTTACCTAGACCCAGGTCTCAATGACTATCAGCCATCCCTGGTTGACTGCAAACTGTTTCAGAATTGAATTCTGGTGAACTGCAGCCCTCCTAACCTGGCTTCCCTTTCCTGAGACTCTCGTGTACTCACCACCTATCCTCCGTGCTCAGTTAGTGTAACACTTTATATCTCTATAACACTATATATTATACAGGGTATTACATCACAATATAGATACAGTCTGTGCCTCCTTTTGTGCTATTACAGAAGTAGGATGCAGTGGTTTTAAGAGAGGATGGATCATCCTCAAAAACCCTCATCGATAGCAAAGTCCAAATGTAGCTCTATCAATTCTAAAGGCAAAACCTACACATTCTCCTAATGAGGACTGCACAGGATTGGAGGTGGCTGTGCAGCTCAGAAATAGAACATGTACTCAGCCTGCATTAATCTCCAGCACCACTCATACCTTCAAAAAGTGGACACCAGTGTTCTTTATGGCTTTGTAGTAAAAGCAAAAACTGTGAAGAACTGCAACATCTGGGAAGACTAACTAATTTATAGTACTCAGCACCCCTGACATGAGAAACAAACAAACAAACAAACAAGGCTAGGATACATAGTTAGGTGGAGATAAAAAGACAACTATACTAGATAAGGTAGCCTAACCTCATCTATATCAAATAAACAAATACAAAAACACAGTGTCAATAACCCCAGAAAAGCACAAGGAACATCAAAATGGTTTTTCTTAGTGAGAGTCATGTATCTGCAAACCAGCCTACTAGCATTTGCTGTTCTCTGCTGGATATTATCATGGTTTAATGGGAGATACCCTCCATACGCTGATGTGTTTGATTATTGGGACGCCAACTGATAGTTGTTTGGAAATTTGTAGAGGTTTTAGAAGTCAGAGGCTTGCTAAAGGAAGTGATCACGGGAGTCCTTGAGATTTACAGCTGTACCCCCACTTTCTGCCTCATCTCTGCTTCTTGATCCACAGCTGGTACCACAGCTACAGGCAGCTCCCCACCATGATTAACTGGATCCTCAGACCATGAGCCAAAATAACACCTTTTATGTTTAAGATGCTTGTGTCATCAAACAATAGCACAGAGGTCAAACTCAGGCAACCACTTGTTTTGGTTGTTATTGTTTGTTTGGCTTTTATATAAATAAACTGTTAAAACAGCCCCACTTGAGTATTGTCTATTAACATTTCTAAGCTTCAAGGACAATGAGTAACTGAGACAAACACCATAGGCTCTCAAAGCTAAAAATTTAATATCCGGTCCTTTACACACTGAGTTTGCAATCTCTATTCTAGAACAATGACAAGGATAACGATAACACTCATTGTCACGTGTGTGTGTGTGTGCCTGTGCGCATGCATGTGTTTGTATGTGTGCACATGCTTGCTCACACACAGAGGACAGTTATCACTCTCAAATGTCATTCCTCAAGAGTCATCCACTTTGATTTTTGAGATAAAGCCTCTCACTAACACATTAGGCTAGGCTGGCTGGCCAGTAAGTTTCAGGGACACACTTGTCTCTACCTCCTCAGCCTTGGGTTTGCAAGTACAGGCCGCCACTGCCAGCTGTTTTACGTGGTTTCTGGGGATTCTAGCTCAGGTTCTCAGGGTTACACAGCAAACATTTCACGGACTAAGCTGTAGCCCAACAAGGTGAGAGGAAGGCTTTGTGAGGCTGAGACCTCACACTCTGGGTGTGCTCTAATCAAGTTAACCAACATAAACGTTGCCTATGAAACCTAGATGGATGTCAAAGCTAAGTCCTTTTTGCACAAAGCCCTTTCCCCATTTTTAAGTGTCAACATGATTTTTTTTAATCTGTACAATGTTTTGGTTGGATTTCATTTTCTCTATTTCTAGACCAAAACACCTTATTTCTTCTATGAATTGAACAGGAGCAATTGATTTTATAGTTATTGTTTTCTACTAGCCACTGACACTATGTTATGTTTTGTGTACATAAAAGTGTAGGCTGTAGGTTTCAAAGTTTTTCTTAAAGAATTACTGTCACTAGAACAATAAGATTTTAAGCATTCAAAGAGTTTGAATGGCTATGTATTCCTACAAAATGAAGGTAAATAAAAGTCCCATTTTCTTGGCCAACTGAATAAACCAGTGGAATTAGTAGATGTTGTTTCCTGTAAGTATGACAAAAAAAACAAAAAAACAAGGACACAATAGTACATGACATGGAACTCAGTGCTGGGTGACGAAGACAGGATCCTGGAAGCACCAGTTAGCCAGGCTAGCCATTGAGGAGCTTCAGAGTCAATGAGAAATGCTGTCTCAAAGGGTGAAGTGAATAGACTGGAATGGTGGCTCATCATTAAGGAGCACTTGTTGCTCATACAGAGAACCAGGGTTTGTTTTCCTGCACCCCAGGGCAGCTCAAAACCACCTGGAACTCTGGCTTTAAAGGATCAATACCTTCTTCTTGCCTCCCCAGGCATCTACATATGTGTACACATGCTAAAACAAGCACATGCACATACATACACACACAGTGCCTTTTAATTTAAAAAAATGAGGGCAATAATATAAAATACTCAACATCAACCTCTGGTCTCTACACATGCACACAAAGGCATGTGTATCCCCACATGTATGCACACACACCACCAGCATCAGCAACAAAAACAACAAAATAAGGGAGTTGGTGTCAATGATATATAGTTCCCACCCATCAGTTACTTACTAAAGAACTTGGTCCATTTGTGTAGCAATAACAAAATGACACCTAATCCCGGGAAGTTTGTAAGAAACAAATTAGTCCCCACAGTTACAGAGGCTAGGAAGTCGAAGATAAAGTGGGCTTATGAGGTCTGTTCTCTGTATCCAAGGTGATACCTTGTCATTACATTCTTCAGAGGAGGTGAACAGATAGACAACAAGGCTTAAAAGCAAGCTGGCTAGTCTCTCCAACATCTTTTATAAGAGAATCTATCCACTCATGAAAGCACTTATCATTTAATTACCCTCCCAACAAAGACCTCATCATTTAGTGCTACCCCAATGGAGATTAAATTTTAACATGAATTTTGGAGGGGGGAACACTTAAATGACATAACCTTGAACAAACAAACCACTCACCATTTCTAAGCTTTGGTTTTATCAAAATCCACAAAAGACCATAACAGAACTTATTCGACAGAGATGTTGTAATACCTGCAGGTAACAATGCATACAAAGCAGCCAACATCATGCATACATGTATGCATGCATGCATAAGTGAGAAGGGCTGTTAATAGTTATTCATAAAGGCTTATTACACTAAGCAGGTATGCAAAAAACAATGAACCTCAGAACAAATGTGAAATTGACTGAAGAAGGTGTATGACCAGAACAAAAGCTCTCACAGAGTACTTAGGGAAAAATTCAATAAACCCATCAACAACCAAAGGTGTCCAACTTTTTGGCATTTTCATTTGATTCTGTCATCTGCAAAGTGACCACATTCATAGTTGTCCTGTGACTCAGGAGCTTGTGGCCTCACAGCAGGAAACAACCAGAAAGGTTGACATAAATTTACTAATAGATATATAACTGGTGTTATCTATAATAACAAAATACCTTAAGCTAGACTTCTAAGGTATTTTGATATTATAAGTGAAAATGTTTCTTCCCACACTTCCAGAAGCTGTGAGCACAAGATCTGAGTGCAGCATGGTCAGATTCAAAGGAGTGATGTCTCCCTGACTTGCTGATGGCCACCTTCTCAGTTTGTCATCCCATAGCAAAGAGAGAGACACTTAGCTGCCTGGTGTCTCTTCCTATAAGGGTGTAAATCCTCCACAAGAGGACCACCCTCAAGACTATATTGAACCCTAATTATCTGCAAAAAGCTTATCTCCAAATACATCAGATCAGGTGTAAGAGAGATCAATAACAATGATAGAGGACACAAACACTCAAGCCATAGCTTCCTGCACCTGAAAGCCCAGGTCTTTCTCATCTGAAAATTCCCTTAATCCCAACAGGCCCCAAAGTCTTGGCTTATTCCAGCTAAAAAGTTGAAGGTCCAAAGTCAACTAAATATCATCTAAGTCAGAACTGAGTGAGACAACTCATCTTGAGGTAAATTTCTGTCCAGGTGGGTCCCTGTAAAACCAGACTATCATACAAAACACCACTGTGATCAGGCACAGAACAAAAGCTCTCATTCTAAAAGGCAGAAATCCCAAAAAAGAGAAGAGATTACAGATTACAAACACAGACAGGAAAATTCCATCTGATCTTAAGGCTGAGGCATCTATCGTTGATTTGATTCTTTGTCTTCCAGGCTTTCTATGGTGGCAGTGTGA
The DNA here is from genome assembly GCF_943737965.1 of Phodopus roborovskii. Taxonomy (NCBI): domain Eukaryota; kingdom Metazoa; phylum Chordata; class Mammalia; order Rodentia; family Cricetidae; genus Phodopus; species Phodopus roborovskii. Next base: position 55,097 of record NW_026125414.1, read on the forward strand.
CCTCAGCACCTCTGGAGGTGACAGTGTTCCTGAGGCAGCAGGGCCTGCTGGAATCCAGAGGCAACCCCAGTCATTGACAGTGAGATGCTTACAGACCACTTGGCCTGCAGTGATGGTGGCAGTTCTGATTAATGATCTCTGCATCACCTTAGGGCCCTTGATCTCTCTCCTTGATCAATAATGCACATTTGCCGCTGAATAGCTCTGCTGTCCTTAGGCCACCAGTTGGCTTGGGGCTTGTATTACATCTGCCCACCTCTGTAGTTCTTTGTCTCTCTCTCTCTCTTTACAACCCACATGGCTTTGTTTATAGTTTGGTAGTAAAAGCACTAAAGAATCTATAAAATATAAAACCATCCTTCAACATGCCAAGACAATATTTTTAATGAAATTTTTTAATTAGAAACAATCTTGTTTTACATGTGAATTCCAGTTCCCTTTCCCTCCCCTGGCCCCCACTGACCCCCCTATCCCATCCCCCTTCTGCTCCCCAGGGAGGGTGAGGCTTCAAAATCTGTCACATCATTTGGAACAGGGCCTAGGCCCTCTCCTCCCTCCCCCACCCATGTGTCTAGGCTGAGAGAGTATCCCTCTATGTGGAATGGGCCCCCAAAGTCCATTTGTATACTAGGGACAAATACTGATTCACTATGAGAGACCCCATAGACTGCCCAATCCTCTTAACTGACACCCATGTTCAGGGGTTCTAGGCCAGTCCTATGTTGGTTTCCCACCTATCAGTCTGGGACCCATGAGCTCCCCCCTGTTTCTGTGGGTTCCTCCAACCTGATCTTGACCCCTTTGTTCATCACTCCTCCCTCTCTGCAACTGGATTCCAGGACTTCATCTCAGTGTTTAGCTGTGGATGTCAGCTTCTGCTTCCATCAGCTACTAGATGAAGGCTCTAGGATGGCATATAAGGTAGTCATCAGTCTCATTATTGGGGAAAGGGCATTTAAGTTAGCCTCTCCACAATTGCTTAGACTCTTAACTGGGGTCATCCTTGTAGATCTGAACATTTCCCTAGTGCCAGATTTTTCCTTAGACCTATAATGGCTCCCTCTATTACGGTATCTCTTTTCCTGCTCTCCTGTAATTTTCCCCCAACTCAATCTGTGGTGCCTCACATCCTCCCCTCCTCTTCTCCCCTTCTCTTTCTCTTAATTCCCTCTCCCTTCCCCCACATGCTCCCAATTTGCTCAGAAGATCGTGTCCCTTTTCTCTTCTCCAGGGGACCATGTATGACTCTTTTAGGCTCCTCCTTGCTTCCTAGCTTATCTGGCACTGTGGATTGTAGGCTGGTAATACTTTGCTCTATGTCTAAACTTTATATATGAGTGAGTACATACCATGTCTGTTTTTTTTGTGACTGGGTTACCTCACTCAGGATAGCTTCTTCTAGTTCCATTCATTTGCCTTCGAATTTTAAGATTCCATTGGTCCCCCCCCCCCACTGAGTAAATGTACCATTGTGTAAATGTAGCACATTTTCTTTATCCATTCTTCAGTTGATGGACATCTTGGTTGCTTCCATGTTCTTGCTATTACAAATAATGGTGATATGAACATAGTTGAACAGATGTCCTTGTTGTATGAATGTGCATCCTTTGGGTATATACCTAAGAGTGGAATTGCTGGATCTTGAGGTAGACTGATTTCCTATTTTCCTGAGGAACTGCCATACTGATTTCCATGGTGGCTATAGGAGTTTGCACTCCCACCAGCAATGGAGGAGTGTATCCTTTCTCCACATCCTCTCCAGCCTATACAATCATTGATGTTTTTTTATTTTAGCCATTCTGACAGGAGTAAGATGGTATCTCAGAATTGTTTTGATTTGCATTTCCTTGATGGCTAAGGACATTGAGCACTTTCTTAAGTGTCTTTCAGCCATTTTAGATTCCTCTATTAAGAATTCTCTATTTAGTTCTGTACCCCACTTTTCAATTGGATTATTCAGTGTTTTGGTGACTAGTTTCTTGAGGTCTTTGTATATTTTGGAAATCAACCCTCTGTCAGACATGGGGTTGGTGAATATATTTTCCCATTCTGTGGGTTGCTGTTTCAACTGGTTGACTGTGTCCTTTGCCTTACAGAAGCTTCTCAGTTTCAGAAGGTCCCATTATTAATTGTTGATCTCAATGTCCGTGCTGCTGGAGTTACGTTCATGAAGTGATCTCCTGCACCAATTAATTCAAGGGTACCTCCCAGTTTCTTTTCTAAAAGGCTTAGTGTGGCTGGATTTATGTCCAGGTCTTTGATCCATTTGGACTAAAGTTTTGTGAATGGCAATGGATAGGGATCTATCTGCAGTCTTCTACACACTAGCATCCGTTTTGGCAGCACCATTTGTTGAAGATGCTTTCTTTTTTCCATTGTATAATTTTAGCTTCTTGGTAAAAATTCAGATGTTCGTAGGTGTGTGGATTAATATCAGGGTTTTCAATTCAATTCCATTTGTTTACCTGTCTATTATTGTGCCAATACCAAGCTGTTTTTAGGACTATAGCTCTATAATAGAGCTTGAAGTCAGGGATGGTGATACCTCTGGAAGTTCCTTTATTGTACAGGGTTGTTGTGGCTATCCTGAGCCTTTGGTTCTCCATATAAAGTTGAGTATTATTCTTTCAAGGTCTGTGAAGAATTGTTTTGGTATTTTGTTTGGGGATTGCATTGAATCTGTAGGTTGCTTTTGGCAAGATAGTCATTTTTACTATGTTAATCCTATCTCTCCAAGAGCATGGGATATTTTTCCATTTTCTGGCACCTTCTTTAATGACTTTCTTTAAAGACACACAGTTCTTGCTATATAGCTCTTTTACTTGTTTTGTTAGTGTTACCCCAAGATATTTTATGTTGTTTGTAGCAATTGTAAAGAGTAATGTTTCTCTGATTTCTTCCTCAGCCCATTTATCGCCAAGAGAATATTTTAACATTCAATACATACATTTTTCTGTGTGTGTATATGCCTGTGGACATGTCACATGTCTAGAGATCAGAGGACAATCCGGGGGTGTTATTTCGAAAGCACCCTCTGTTTGTTTGTTGAGACAGAGTCTCTCTCTCTCTCTGTCTCTGTCTCTGTCTGTCCTGGAACTAACATCAGGCTAGCTTGGTTGGCAGAAAGTCCCAGAGATTTTCTGATCTGTAATTCCCCAGCCATGGGTCAAAAGCCTGTCAGAATACCTACTGTTTTGTTTTTGTTTTTTTTTTTTCTTTTCTTCGCCCCTTCCTTCTCCTACTTCTCCTTCTTCTAATAAGTTCCTTGAGGCTATAACTCAGATTGTTGTGGCCATTTCACATGAAATGTAACATATGATGTAATCAGTTGTTTCTGTTATCAGTTGGGCTTCTGCTCAACAGTAGGCTAGTCAAAGCTGAATGCTAGAGAATTCAGCTGCTGAGCTAGAGCAGGAAGTGACCCAGAGACAGCTGAGCATCTCCATCAGTACCATCACAACCAATCACCATTACCACGTGGCATGACAGAAGCCCAGCATCCACCTTACCCTCAAAGCTGGGGACACCTCAAGGAAAGGCAGAGAGGGGGTGACCAAGAAGACCCCATGATAGTGGCACCTGGTCACGGCAGGGACAAGACTGTCATCATAAGTTTGGAGAATAGTAAAACAAAACAAAAAAAAAAACCAAAAAACCAGTTTTGTATAAGTAGTAAATATGGTTTCATAAACAGGTATGTTGCCAAGACAACAGCACTGTGTGGGAGCGGAACACCAGAGGCAGCTTCCTTGTGCAGGAGCTTTATTTTGTTCTGTTTTGGTTTTGTTTGTTTTTGTCTTTTTTGTTTGTTTGTTTGTTTTTATTTTTCAAGATAGAGTTTCTCTGTAGCTTTGGAGCCTGTCTTGGAACTTGCTCTGTAGACCACACTGGCCTCGAACTTACAAAAATTCTCATACCTCTGCCTCCCAAGTGCTGGGATTGAAGGCATGTGCCACTGCTGCCCAGCTAAACAGTTGGTTCTTAAGTGCTATCTCGAGTATGTCTTATTCCATGGTGGTTATTGTTTATTAAATTAATGATTGACTGCCCAGAAAAGTTACTGTAAGAGCCTTGACAGGGTGCTCACTTGGTGGTGGAAGTACAATGCAAACAAGTTTCCCTGAAGTCTGGCCTTCAGACCAGCATGTACCTTCCAGGGAAAACAAACACCCTTCCAAAGTCAAGCTTGGAGAACATGGTTAAACATACTAATTGAACACCCTTGGGATTATAGAGGAGATGGGGTGAGACTACTGTCCTGCCTACATGTAGGGAGAACCATAAATGATGTAAATTTGGCCAAAACAGATTAATTTGAGTCCACCGTGGCAACAGAAGCTAAATGTGCAGTGATAAGGAGCATCGGTAGGGTCTCACCTCTAAGGCAGGGCTAGGCTTTTCTAAAGATAAAGCAGTCTGGTAAAGTGATTCTTACTCGCTGGGTCAAGCACTACCCCTTTGCCGAATGTCTATCTCCAAAAATTTTACATTTGATTCATAACAGTAGCAAAATTGCAGTTATGAAGTAGCAATGAAAATACTCTTATGGTTGGGGTCACTACAATGTGAGGAGCTGTATTAAAGGGTCCAGCATTAGGAAGGTTGAGAACCACTGATCTGGTGGGTTCCATAAGCACATGTATTCAGATTTGAAGGACTCTCTTCAAAGAGGCAGTAAACTTGCTTTATAAATAACAGGACACACAAGCAAGCTGGGTTTCTACCTTGAGATTTGTCTCTTTCTGGCAAGCCATACATACTATGCATCCATCACTTCAATCGTTCTGCAGTGCACAGTCATGGGCACTCAGTGTGGGCATCTGTGTGGCTCCTACCACCGCTCGGCCCAGAGCCCTCATCACCCAAACTAAAACCCTTAAATGTGTGAAACAGTAAATCCCTCTTCCCCACAGCCTTGGGAATTGCTATTCTACCTTCTCTATGGTTTTGACTATTCTAAGTCTCTTCTATAAATGTGACCATAGTGTTAAATTAAAAAAAAAAAAGAAACAAGAAAAAAAAAAGGAGAAACACATTCAAAATGGACTCACTGGAGCTGAAGTCCATGTCATTAAACAGAAACTACGCTGTTACAACTTTTGAGGACTCTGTGGGCACACAAGATAGCTCAATGGGTAAAGATGTTTGCATTCCAGCCTTATACCCAACTTCCCAAAGTTGTCTTTTGACCTACACACACACTCATACATCAGTAAACAAATTCCCCAAATAAGCCCATTAGGTGGAATTATCCTAAACACGTACACAAAAACTAACCTGAATTAAGAACCTCCGCTGACCTGCTTTCTGGGCCCCACTTTGCAAAGAATACATACCAATCTCCATTCTGTTTCTGCATTTTCAGCCTTGCTCTGTCCATAAAACCAATATCTCCTGCCTATTTTGCATACATCTCCAGAATCAGAATGCTAGACCACATACTAATTTTATGCTTAGTTACTTGAGAAACGCTGTTCTGTCTTCCAGGGCTACTGATCTGTTTTATACCCCTTCCCATGACAGACAGGAATTTCTCAGTATTCATGCCAATACTTCGTATTTTCTGTTTTCATTTGTGTTTAAATAGTGACCATCCTACAGGATGTGAAAGAGAACATTTAATGACTAGTTCTGTACCAGGATGGGACCAGCAAGAGGTGGGATCCAGTGGGGGTGCTGTAGAGGAGAGTAGATGACTGTCATGCTCAGTCACACAGGTGGCCTGCTGTTCAAGCTTCTGGCCTCAGGGTGAGTAAGGCCTGAGGCCCAGTATATTTCACATACCAAGTTAAACACTGCCTCTTCTGGGAGGAGACACCAACTTTTCTTTCTGAAAAGTCATGTCAATTTGCCAAGACAATTATTATGGCTGCTTCCTGGAGAAGCTATGGTAGACCAGATTAATACACAGGATAATGCCTGGTCCAACACAATTAGAGGAATATTTAAATCATTTCCACCGTGGTATTCTGCTGTCTCTTTAATATCTTTACAAAATGGTCTCTGAATTCCTTGGCACTCCTCATATTGACAAGTGGGGTCTCTATGGCATCACCTCTTATCTGCGATCAGTAGCTAACAGAATTAAGCAGAAGCACACTGGTGCCAGTGTCTGGGCCGAGACCTTACACGGGTAGCCGTTTCCACTTCCTCTCTATTGGGACATTTCTTCTTGGAATCTAGCCACCAAACTGTGAGGTTGCTAAAATTCTATCCCAGGGGAGATAGATATAAGTCCCATATACCCCTCTCCCTAAGGTCCCAAGAACAAACGGAGGTAGATTCCACCACAGTTACTGCAGGGCATCCATACAGGCAAGCCTCCACTGAGGAGCCCAGGTGTTAACAATAGCTTTTGGCCCTCAGCTTTCCTACTCTCCCATCTGACCATACAAGGTCTTGATATACTCTTGTGATAAAGACACCGTCTTCTGTAGGGTCTCCCACTATCATTTCAATTACTTGGGCATCATGGCTTCTCTGCACAAACACTAGAGCCTTCCACAGATTTTCCTTCTACCCCCAGCCCTGGGCTGAGGCTTTGGAGTTTTGCAGTGCCCGCTTGATCCAAGGACTAACTTCCTCTAAAATGAGGAGGACTCACAAGCTAAGCAAAGTTGACAGAGGACAAAGGAGGCACAACCCTGGCTTCCCCCTGGAGATCAACAAGCCCGTTCTCACGGGCTGGCCGGTGTCTTGAGTTTCTTCCGAAGGCCCAGCCCAACTAAGGTCTGTTACTCTACTCCCTCCCCTTCTCTCCCCTTCCTAGACCCCCCCCCCAGCTTTATCTCCGAAAGGAAATAGTTAAAGATTCCTGCCCTTCAGGGCCTGGCGGGGGCAGCAGAATTGCAGCTTGGTGGCTGTTCCCTGGAGGGGAGGAGGGATAGGACGCTCCTGCAGTTCGGTTCCAGAGTGGAGGGGAAAGTCTGGAAGCCTGGGATCCTGGGGAGGACCGACCGCGGGAGGCGTGTTCCTCTGGAGTTTGCTTTTGCTTGGGAGACTCGCGCACACACCCATTCCTCTAGCCTGGCGACTGTGAGAGGGAGTTGAGAAGCCTCTCTGATCCACCGGATCGTCGCCGGAGGTTGCAGGCTGGGCGAGATCTCCCCCAAAAGAGCCCGGGCCCTGCCGGGGAAGTTTCCTCAAGTCGAGGCAGTGCTGCAGCCCCAGCCACCGGCCACCCTGCGCGCCTCCCTCTTTCTCCCACTCCGGCTCTGTCTGGCTCAGGCGCGGACCTGGCGGTGTCTCTGTCCAAAGATCTCCAAGGTCGGTACAAGTCTTTCCTAATGGGAACCAGGACTGAGAGGAGGGACAGGGTGGCAGCCTGGGACAATCGTCTGGGAGGAGGTGGGGTGTTTCACAGTGCCCCGAGAAATGCCACCGCGGTTGGGGATGGCACCTACCTGCCCTGACACCTAATGTGGATCGCCTTCCTGGGAGCCTAGTGCGGGTAGGGTGGGGTGGAGTGGGGGAGTGTGGAGCAGAGCTTTGACCAAAGATCAAAAGCATTTTACATCCTCAGGCAAACTCTGATTTTTAGGAAAAAGAAGTTGGCCCAGGAGCGTCTCTTTCTCCACAGGCCTGCAAGAGCTTTCAGTAGCATCATGCCCAAGGCTTGCTCCAAGGCCCACTGATGAAGTTGACCATGTAGTCTGTTCGCATCGCGCACCCTGGGTGTGTGTAGCCAAGGACACTTACTGTGAAGATCCATGTCTGTGAACCCCTGCTCACACACACCATGACTGCAGCAGCTAGTGTTGGAAATCTGTTGTGGGAGGTCTGGGCTGTTTGCTCCGCGCTGTCCTTTAAAGGGCACTTGTTGCCTTTCACGTGCAGAACACTAGCAGTTTGTAGATAAGCCACATCTGTTTACATGGCCCTAATGGCCTCACCCTGCAGACAAGGGGTGAAGGCATATTAGAGGCAGACAGTGCCACCAAGGAGTGTCAGAGAGCAAAAGCACCGAGAATCTGAACATAAGCTCTTAAACTACCCTTGTAGTTGTTTATGGATACCCACCCCCACCAACCCATCTGTTTTTAAAGTGTTGACCAACTGAGAAATACCTTGGCTACCATGTCATGCAAATTACCTGCCCTAAACAGTGCGGTTTGGGTGCCATGAGAATTTCCAAATTGCTAATGGCAAGTGAACTTTTGTCCTGAGAGTCTCAGATGTTAAATAGGTGAAGTGCTGAGGGTTTATTAAAGCACTCCAAAAATCTTAGACCCACAAAAGGAGAACTGCTGAATCCCTAGACATGTCCTTCCTCCTTGAGTGTAGATTGCTTCTCCAGAGTGGTGGCTGAGGACAACAGATGCCTAGCAAAGCTTGACTTGAACACACCCAAATGAGCTCCAGACCCATCCTGGGAAAAGCATGTAAAGAAGGAGGTTTCTTTCATTTGGTTTTGTGTTTTTTCATTCTGTGACAATATGGTATCCACATGTTTTTGACAGATGTCCCTTAGATGTGGAGAGCTGACAGAGGTGTCAGGAAAAATGAGCTCTCTGGTGGTGTCTTTGTTGGGAGGAAGCAAGGGAGGGAGGAAGGCAGTTAATGGTAGCTGGCTGACACCATGATGGGAAGCCACGTCTTTGACCTTCTCAGTGCCTATAGCTGATAGAGAAAGCAGCAAGCTCCCATGAGCACTAGGGAGAGTCCAGTGTCAGTGAAAACCAAGTGGTTCATGAAGTCACCTCTCGGATGGTCCTAGCAGATCATGAAGCTATTCTGTTTACAGGAAAGACCTCTGCCTCTCATTTAAGGAAACTATTACTGAATACTCCATCCCTGTTGGAAAACTAGAACTTTAGTCACAAAGCAGTCAAGAAGTTAAAGAATTGTGCCTCCCTCGTTATTCAAAGAAGCAGATTTTAACAAGCTCTGCTCTTGGAATTCTGATCTCCATCTGGGAAAGGAAATGATATTTTGTAGGCCTACTAATAATTCAGCCAGATGCTGAGAGGAAATCTGTAAACTACTTATAATTAAGGGTAAGCAGAAGTGACAGAGGTGACAGATAGATGGCAGGTCCCTGGCTTTGCAGCAAGTGAAACCCTACAACCCAGCTATGAGATGAGATGGCTGTCCTGCCACTCTTAGGCTTTGAAGCCAGTCACTTCACCTCAAGACTCAATTTCTCTCATGTGAAGTGTGGACATTGCTTCTGCCACTACTGCTGTGGTAAAGCTCAAGTCAAGAAACAGATGGTATCTGTCAGGTGTGGTGTGTAAAATACTGATGTTGTTTTGGGGAGCAGAAGTACACAGTACTCTGCTGGTATTTACTTCCTATCCGAGTCAACATGTCTTATTTTGTCCACACACTGACTAAGCCTAAACGTAGTGATGACTACTGTCAAAATTCCTAAAAGTGGTCAGTAACAGCCTTGAGCAGACTCCAGAAAAAGAATGTAAGTCTCAAAACTTGGGATTAGCTGTGTGTGCCCTAGATACACACCACTGCCCATAAATGAAGTCACGGTCTTCATTTACAGATGAATAAAAGAAAGGTATAAAACACTGAAGGAGAAGGAGCTATTTGCCTTTGATTGTTAGCCTCTTACTGACCTTCCTTGGCTTTCTAGTGTCTTGGTGTCTTTTCTCTAAGAGATAGAAAAGAAACCTAGATTACTGGGCAGGAGGGACCATACACTCTTTGCAAGTGGCAAAACAAATGGATGCCTATAGTCTTTTGATCATACCTGACCACCCCTCCCAGTCTGCTGCTCTGTCTAAACTCTGGAGACATCTTCAGTATGTTCTTGGCACAAATAAAGCATGAAAATGAGAGACAGGATGACAATAATTAAAGCTCAGGTTTGGAGTCAGATGGAGCTACATCAGAGTTGTGGGTATGCAACCATCTGTGACCTCATGAGCAACTGGGATTTCCTTTTAGCTTCTCTGTCCTCCTGATAGACCTGTGTGTGACTTCATGGAATCATCACATGGGCTAAACAGCAGCAGCACATGACATATTAGGCACAGTGCCTGGAAGATTTGGGTTCTCATTAGCCTGAATTAAGAGAGAAACTGCTATCTCTAAGGAAAACTGAAACATCTTTATTACTATTGTGTTCTAGACACACACAGAGCTATAGCTAGAGCCTGGGGGGGTGAAGGATGGAGGGAGGAGGGGATGGGGGTCATTGCCTGCTGTAATAAATCTTTGGCCTTTTGGTCTGCCATGGGTAGCCTGACACAGTTACACCTAATTACCAAATATGGTTTATATTTTCATTAAATTAGTGAACACTCGTTTCCTATGATCTTTGGGGACAGCTAGATTTTGTAGCAAATAACAATAATAACAATAACAATACTTTTCCTATTTTTTTCTTTCAGGTGAAAGAAAGAAGAGTATAAAAGCGACATAAGACATTTCTTCCAATTTACATTAAGATGGATACTTTTTGCCTCATGGCATCCTTTTGGCTGGCCCTGGTAGGAGGAGTAATCAGTGACAATCCTGAGAGATACAGCACAAACCTAAGCAGCCATGTGGAGGACTTCACCTCTTATCTGGGGACAGAATTCAACTCTCCGAGTACCACTCATCAACCTACCAATTTGGTCCTGCCCAGCAACGGCTCAATGCATAGCTATTGTCCACAGCAGACTAAAATCACATCTGCTTTCAAATACATCACCACTGTGATATCCTGCACAATCTTCATCGTGGGAATGGTGGGGAACGCAACTCTGCTTAGGATCATTTACCAGAACAAGTGTATGAGGAATGGCCCCAATGCGCTCATAGCAAGCCTGGCCCTGGGAGACCTTATCTACGTGGTTATTGATCTCCCCATCAATGTGTTTAAGGTAGGAAATTCCTGTGCACTTTGTTGACCTCTGACCCCTTGCTCTGTTCTGACTGGGAGGCTTAGTTCTGCTATCTTATAGCTCATTGACGTTTTAAGATTTTTATTGTTATATATTAGACTGTTTTCTAACTTAGTTGTTGGTGAAACAGTATTTCAAGGGTGACCCTTAAGATGTTTCTATTGCATGAAGTGGATTCCCAGGCCAATGCTCCATTTGTTGGCTCCACCGACCATCTTGTAGCAATCGATGACTGGAAGTTTCTTTTGAGTTTTTAAGGTGAGATGTACCAAGCTCCCAACAAACGCAAGATTGAATATTTATTTTCAGTTATCTTTCAATGAGATGCTGCTCAGAATACATACCCACAGCAGAGAGAGCTTCAAGTGGAAAGCTTCTATTTTAGTCTGGGTGCCCGGGCAGATGACTGAGGCTAAAGGGCTTGCTGGCTTCCCTCTCTGTCTGGTGACTTGGAGATAACGAAATCTGCCGGTAGGAGGCCAGGATTAAATTACTAACTAAAACCATTTAAAATAGGCCTGGTTACACCTTCCCACATTTAGCTGTAACATGTGTCCATCCCTGAGCTAGGCAACAGTGGTCCAAAGACAATGAAGAAAAGTTGATGCTTCCACGGGGGAGTGATGAGTGTCTAAACATAGCTGGGGCTGACTTGCCTTAGAGACTATTTGAGGAAAATAAACTAAAACCAAAAGAAGCAAAATATTCCGAATTTGCTATAATCATTGTGAGGGAAAATTGCTGAAAAAAATTTAAGTACAGTAAAAGTCAAATGAAATTTGCATACGTGTTCCACATTTTAAGAAGCACCTTCACCTGAAACCTAAGGAAATTGCTTTCCCCAGACTTTCTTTCTCCCCCCCCCCCCTTCCCTTTACCCTCTCCCTCCTCCTCTTCTCTCTTCCCCTTCTCCTGCCCACATCTTCTAGTGTGAAGTCAAGCTCCTCACCTTTCTTCCCCCCATCCTCTTCTCCCTTCTCTCCTCCTCCTCTTATTTCTTTTCCTCCCCCTCTTCCTTTTCCTCCTTTTCTGTCACAGAAATAAATTATTCTAGGTCAGTGACTCTCAAGAGGTTGTGACCCTTTAGGGGTTGCATATCAGATAGTTGCATTACAGTTCACTACAGTAACAAAATTACAATTATGAAGTAGCAACGAAATAATCTTATGGTTGGGGAATCGCCACAACACAAGGAACTGTATTAAAGGATCACACATTAGGAAGGTTGAGAACCACTGTTCTAAGTAATACAGTTCTAAAATATTACTTTAAACTGTTTTTGCCAATTAAATTATGAGTATGGGGCAGCCTGGAACAGCCTGCCGTTTGTAGTAGATGTGTCTAAATCACAGTGAATTTTCATGGAGACACCTCAAGCACCGGTGTTCTAGCACTAAGGTGGATTGTTTTGTTTTGTTTTTGAGACAAGCTTTCTCTGCTTAGCCCGAGCCACCCTGAGCTCCTTATGCAGACTAGGCTGGTCTTGAACTCACAGAGATCCTCCTGTCTCTGCTTAGATTAAAAGCATGTGCCAGCCCACCCAGCTGATAATTTTTGAATATTAACTATCTTTCAAACTCGTACCATGCACTTTATGGAAAGTAGAGAAATTAGACAATGAATAATCAAAAAATTACATACTATTTCTTTCCTCAGAATAAGTATGAATGCATGTGATTTCACTTTGAACATAAAAACAGAATTTTGGAACTAAATTGTTATGCAAAGTTGAAAATGAATAATTAATTTAAAATGTTTAGGATATGCTTCAAATTTACTTTTTTCTCTTAAAATTTTCCACTTATGAGTTGTCATGAGTACTTAATACTTCACTTTCTTGTGATAGCCTTCTTCAGTGATGGGTTTTAAGAGACTGTCATGGGTTTTGGTGTCAGTTGGTTATTGGTGAATATTATTATTAACTCTTGATTGCTTACACATAGACACTGGTTAATGAGTTCATCTTTATTCAGGAGAATGATGAACTCTCTCAAACTAACTCCCTGCTCCTGCTTTGTCTGAAGCATGCTCTATAGATGCAAAGCTGTTTCTTGGCAAACCAATAGATGCAGGGGCTGGGGCCAAAGGAATGGTTATCTTTGAGTTGCTCCTGCCAATCAACACAGTGAATTTCATTTCTACTAGATAGTGAATCATGTTGCTGAGAGAGTTCTGACTATTGTAGAAATCCAAAAACAAATTATGTTGTGTTCCTGTAGCGATAGATTGACACATTGTTGTCCAGCTCCATTGTTCTTCGCTTTGGGGACTCATGATCAATGCACCGTTATAATTTGAAGTGATATAGACAGTTTGGTCATGGTGCTTTCACATCACATGACTGTGGTCATTTAATTCCTGTGTTTTAAATGTAACATGAGTCAGTGGGCCAGTAGTAGTTTTAGAAATTAAACCTTTTAAAAAGATTTGAATATTAAAGTTTTAAATAATTATCTCAGTCCTCTTGCTAGGAAAGAAAGCAGCACTGTCATTAGCTTAAGAGGCCAAGACAGTGAAGTTATCGCCACACTATTCTGTCATCTCTTCTCCCGTCAGAAAAGCACAACCTCTCCTGTTCCTCTGAATTCTACCCAGACTAGTCAGGAGATGTCCTTCCAGGTAGTGTGAGGTCCTAGTCTCCATCACTGCCTCCTGCCAGCACACCCCAAGGCAACTTGGATCCTTCTAGCCACATTTGGTTCACTATGTCAGCACCTGTCCATCTCACTTAATCACTGTATTAGATATCCAAGAAAATAACATGCAGATTTCTCTAAAATGATGGACACGTACTTTTCATCTTCCTCATTACTGGAAGAATTATGTTGAAAGTTGAATGACCTTTTAAGCTCTCTAAATAGATGAGTTTCAGGGCTGGGGATATGGCTCAGTGAACAAAGTATGAGGACTTATGTTCAAATCCCTAGCACCTGAGTGAAGAGTCAGTCATGGCAGCACACCTGTAACCTCAGCTCTGTGAGTTGGAGACTGGTAGATCCTGCCTGCTTGATGGGCTCCTGGTCAAGCCAAAATGGAAGTGAAGTTTGGTAAGAGATCCTATCTCAAAAAAAGGTTAGTTTTCAATTGAAGAAGATAATCTACCAACCTTTGACCTCCACATGTATCTGCATGGGAAAACTCACCTGCACACACACACATACACACACACACACACACACACACACACACACACACACACACCACACATCTCACACACACACCACATATCATACACACACATACACACACACCACACATACACATGCATACAGATACACATGCATACAGATACACATGCATACACACACACCACACTCACACACTCACACACACACACCACATCACACACATACCACATATCATACACACACATACACACACACCACACATACACATGCATACACATACACATGCATACACACACACACACACACACACACACACACACGAGTTTTCTAGTCACTCCTATTATTCTGTTTAGCAGTCACATCAGGGCTTTTTTTTTTTAACTCACCAGCTATTTTTCACTAAATAAACATATTTTTTTAAGTTGTAGGAATCTTTTAAAATACTGTTACTTAAAAATGGCTTGTGTTCTTAGAATTTCAGTTTCACTACACATTGAAAGTAGGGGGTCACACATACATGGGGTAATCAAGGCAAGTTTTCATCCAGGAATCACATGCTTCAAAATCATATACCCCAAAGTCTGTTGCACCTCAGACTCTCTGCACAGATGAGAAAGGGAACATTGATAGCTGGCTTCCAGGAAGGGGAGCACCTGGTGTAAATGCTTCTTTGATCATCATCCCTGTGTGACTTTCAATCCAGCCTTCCCCATGTGATGGATCAGAAACAGTGTCTTTTGCAGAAAGCTGATATACCTGGGATCGCAGTCTTCTCCAGGGCACCAACACCTAATGGGAGCTAATGACTGAAAGGAGACTGTCTAGTTCTCAGGCTGGAGAGATAGCCCGGTGGTTATTGCAGAGGACCTGGGTTTTGTTTCTCAGCACTCACACAGCAGCAGTTCACAAGTGCCTGTATCTCCAGTTCTGGGAACCCAGCAACCCCTTTTGATCTCTGTGGGTTCCTGCATGCACATGGTGCACATAAATTCACACAGGCACACACACATACACATAAAAATAATAAATAAATTTTTTCAAAAGAGACTTTGCTATTCTCAAAAAAAAAAAAAAAAAAAAAAAAAACAAAACACTGCCATGATTGACACTTAAGTACTGTTTTGTTTGATCTCCCTTGGCACAGAAGGATAGATGGGTCAGAAATAGATTAATTACCTTAGCTGAGTCTTAGTCAAATGGGGGATCATAGGTTTTCTGTGAAAAGTTCATCTGTAAAATGGGTCCTCTATTTAAAATTTTATCTAAACACGTGATCTGAAACTGTTCTGCCTCAATCTCTGCCAACAGTGCTGGTTACATATTCAACCTAAGGTGTCTTGTGTCAGAGTGCAAATACATATGATCGGGCAGTATGCAGACTGTACCTTAGGGCTAGCTAAATGAACTGCAGCTGAGTCAAAAGTAGCAATGTCACGAGAAGAATGAGAGGCTACCATAGTCAGTGTTCTGTCTGTTAACATTGTTCTCATTTAGGGAAGGGATTGTACAAGAGTGTCCCATAGAGCAGTTTATGGAAAGCAAGTGTCACATAGCTGAGCTGTTTCCCATCTGTCACTAGCCATGTAGCTTAGTGCCTTTTCATGGTCTCTTGGCATATATATCAGTGAGCTTGACTCCAAATAGTTGCTATCAAGGCATTTAAAGATCATTAATAAAAAACTGGGTAACATCTGGAGTGTATATGTGGCATTAGGAAGAAATAATCAAACAATGAAGAGAAATGGCTCCAGACCTTGCTTGCACGCAAACCCTCACATATGACTGACGAGAAAATCACAGAATGCAACAAAACAGAGTGTGAAGCAGGCAGGACACAGAAAGCAAATGAATGTCACTTGGCTTCAGGTTTTCAAACACTCAAGGGCCTTGCAAGTGGTAGTGCTGAGGGGCAGCTATGACAAACTTGATCAAAGGACAACCCTAATTTTTAGTGGCTCAAAAAGCAGATAATAGCATAATTGCAAAAGAAGACGAGTAAAGAGCATGAGAGAAGAAAAGAGTTTGCCCGCACTTAACAGCCTTTACTGCATATACGAGATGGATTCAGTTTGCCAGGAAAATGTGTTGTCTAATATCCCAACTTCAAACAATATAAAATTTGGCCAAGTATATTAATATGTTCACAAAACATTTGCATGTTAGGATGGCAACACAATGCAAATATCTTCTCTGTGTTTGAGGATCCAAACCAATCCCCAGTTAGCATATTGGTTAGAAACACAGAATGTACTAATTTTTATTCTTTAATGACTTATAAAATTATATCAAGTTAATATATGTCAGGATATGAGTTATGATTTGTAATAAAGTAGAAACCTCAAAAGTGGGGTTTGTGGGTGGGCAAAAGCTTGGCAGCATGTAGCTTCAGGATAATAATTTACCCAGATGTTCACACAGATGTTCCCATAAGCCACTGCGCCTTGCCTTTTAAGCAGAAACAAGAATGAGGGAAAACATATGTATGAGAGACACAGGGTAAAATGAATGAGACTTATGGCCATGAGGAGAGGCAACAAGTCAGCTTAGAGACACAGGACCTCCATAGCAAAAAGCTCACGCCGGTGCTCTTTAGATAGTACGGCAGGTGAATAGTGCCTCATTTAGCACATAGCAAGAAGTAGATCCCTGAGGTAGGGTGTGCTAACTGTGATTACTGATTGTGTCCTGCTCTAAGCAACCACCCCTTACTGGGAGCAGCAACCGAAAGTAAGCAAATGCATTTTCTATATAAAACCACCAGGAGCATTTTGCAATGGGAAGCCAAGGCTCCCAGGGCCTCTCTCGGGCAGAGGATCTGAGCAGGGTGGTAACAAAGGGCTTTTACTTAAGGCCAATTACTCCCCATATTCACCCAGACTCTGGCATCTTGTACTAGTGGGGGGGCAGTAGTACAACTGTCATTTTATGACGCAGCCAATCACCAAGACAGTTTGGGTCTTAGAAATAAGTTGTCATGACTTATACATCAACCACCTCAAACATACATGTTCAGTATTGCTTGTTCTGATCTGACATAAGCCTTGACTGTTGAAATTAACTTCTAATAAATTTTTTTCTTTCTTTTTAAAAAAATATTTGTTTTTGTTTTATGTGCACTGGTGCTTTGCCTGCATGTATGCCTGTGTGAGGGTGTCTTATCACTTGGAGCTGGATCATGGACAGTTGTGAGCTGGCATGTGGGTGCAGGGAACTGAACTCTGTTCCTCTAGAAGGGCAGCTGGTGCTTGTACCTGCTGAGCCATCTCTGATCCCTGTAATCAATTTTTATGAGACCTTCAGATAATGATGGTGATGATTTAACAAAAGAATTCTTCATTTATAGAGTAGATATCTGTTGTCTATCCATCATATTTTCCAAGTTAAATTACCTATCAAATTCCATGTGTGGGGATCATGTTGTTTCCCCTCATTGCATTCTTCAACAGAGAGAAGCAGACCTTTTCACTCATGCCAGTAGTGGTGTTATAATCATGAAATTAACTGCAGAAGCTTCCCTCAAATTTTAATAGAGAAATCCACTTCCTTTTGTCAAGACCTCTGTCCCTTGCGGATGCTTTGTTTCCCAGCGCTTATGTTTCCTCTCCAGCACCTGTCTCTCTAGGCTTCTATCTACTCCTGACCTAACCAAGATCTCAAGATGGTCCATCCGCTTCAGATGATTTTCCCTCATGCCTCTTCTGGGCTTATTACACTTTGTGTTTCAGAACCCAGCCTCAGCATCTCTCTGTCTGGCAGCCATTCCTTACCCAGCCTAGGTTTACTGCCTCCTAATGTGCTCCCACAGCATCCCCCATTAATCCCATGAGACATCTAACACATGCTCCATTGTATTTGCAAGTGTATTTGTTTGCCTGCAAGTTCCTTGAGGCAAGTTGCCATCATTCCCATGTATCACTTCATCTCGTATGCCCAGCTTAAAATACTTGATGAATGAGGTTTAAAACAAAATCACTGTAGTTGACTCTTTTAGGCTGCTTTTCTTCCAGACCTAAAAGCAGACTTACTTGATTATTGAATTTATTGACTTTCTACTCCCCCACCCCTACAAATCAGAATGTCTTGGGGCTCATAAAGCTAAGAAAAAATTGTGAGAAACAGAACACCACACTGTGACAGAAGAGACCCTCATCCCTTTATTTCTAGAGGCCAAAAATTCTTTTCCTATGGTTCAGAAATTATGCTATATAATTTCTTCTCTCTTTGGGAATATATAGCCAGTCAAAAAGTCTTTCCAAAGTTACTATGCAATACTCATTTACACTTATTTATGATGTGATTTAGATAGATATGTTTAAACCAAGTGATTTAGAATGTCAAAATGAGCATTCATTTAACAAAACATTTCATTTGCTTTTTAGAGAATAGGAAATGAGTTACATTTCTGGCATTGTGAAGACTTGCTCATTGCAAAAATCCATCTAAATGGCTTCTTTAAGAATAAATGTACACATGAAATGACAGAGTGATAATTTATTAGCCAGTTTCTGTTTGTTATGAGGAAGTTGCTGTCTGGACAGACTTCAGAACTCTGTCCAGGTCTACCTCCCTCCCTTTCTGACTGCTCATTTCCTGTGTCTGGGAACCTCACTGCTTTCTCTCATAGTCATGTTATGTAATTACTCTCATGTGGGTCTGTTCTGCTAACCCTTGGCATTTGCCTTACAGCACGGTTTTCTCCACATCAGCGATGGCGGAATGGAAGCTGTTCCTCTGGCCTGGGGGGGGGAGGGGTGAGATGGTTTCCATTATTGTTGGGACATGCTGAGAGGTAAATGGAGTCATGGCTGATAGGATTCCTCCATCAAAGAGTTCACCTCGTTTCCATACTGAACATAAAATGCACATATGGAACCAGTTTAGTTTAGACAATGATTTTCACATAATGTACATGTGCAAGCATGCGTGCATATATGTATGTGTTGCCTTGATTCCAATATTCTGACTGGTAAAGCAGATGTCTTGGCTTTTTGATTCTGATGTAGTTTTGTGGTATAAGTTTATGAGTTGCAGAAAGTGATCCAGTTAGTGTGGACTGTGCAAAGTAAGGTGAATGGGAGAGAACTGAATGTACGGCCTCTGGAGCTGAACTTAGACTAGAACAGTAAAGTGGACTGTTTTAGGAAGTCTCATCAGAATAGAGCAAACACCCTGCTGGAATTCTAAGGCTGCCTTCTGGACCCACCATGCTCTCTTGGGAGTGATGACGATGACTTCCTGCATCTACAGTTTTGTTTTTAACTGTGGCCAGTTTTTCCAGAGAAACTGTTCTGCACTGAGAAGTTAACTGATGAAACTAAGTGCAATAATAAAACTGACTGTGTCTTTCAGTGTGAATTGTTGATAGCCTTGTATCTCAATTTCAACATCAACATTTTTCTTTTAAATCTGGAGTGTTTAGACTCTCCCCTACTGTATCCTTTGTCTTCAGGATACTGGATCAGATGAGCCCTCAGAAACTCTTACTATTGATTGCACACACATTAGTGCAAATTCAGACTCTAAATTCCTCTTTCACTAGTGTTCTAGTTTTTTAAACAACTTGCCTAAGAGTAATGGGAGCAAACCTCAAACTTTGCATGGCTCTTGCTCAAACTTGGGACTTGGGGCTGGGGGAGATGGCCCCATAGTTGAGAATAATGCTGTTCTTGCACAGAACCTAGGTTTGAGTCCCAGAACCCCCATGGCAGTTCACAACCATCTGTAATTCCAGTTCTAGGGAACTCACACCTTTTTATGCCCTCCTTGGGCACTAGTTAATACCTGTTGCACAGATATGCAGTAAAATACTATACACATAAAATAAAGTGAGTAGAGAAGGAACAATTTAAACAAAGAAGAACTACAATAATTTAAGTTTGTATTCACAGGCCAAAGAAATGGCAAAAAAAAAAAAAAAATAACCATTTGATTATTGAGTTTCATTAAGACTTCATTTCCTAAATTTTCACTTACTAGACAATAAAGACATTGGGGGAAATAAAACACACAGACAGCCTCACCCTCCCTCGTAGAGCTTAGATATGAAAGAAGCACAGATGCAAGGATGGTAAATAAGTAAACACAAATGTAGGATAAATACTGAGAATAATAAAATAGGAAAAGAAGAAAGAAAATACATTAACTGTAAACTGGGTAGAAGAAGGGGACTCAAATATGTTACAATTAAATAAAATTGTATATGGGGAGCTGAGGGTGTAATCTAGTGAAGTGCTTGCCTGTCATACTCAAAGGTCTGGATTTGTCTACTAAAGCATTAATCTGATTAACCTTAATCAATAAAAACCAGGAGTCAGATATTGGGATAAAAAAACCAGGAGCAGCCACCAGTTGCTTCCTACCTGTCTCCCTTCCTCCATTAAAAAAGGCTGAAATCCTGTCTCCACACGACCTTATCACTTCCTGTCTCCACCTCCTGAGTGCTGGGATTAAAGGCATGAGCCACCACTGCCCAGCTTCTATGGTTAAGGAGGGCCTATCTCTGCTCTCTGATCTCCAGGCAAGCTTTATTTGTCAGAACACAAACAAAGTATCACACAACATTTCCCCCTTTTTGTCTAAAAAAAAAGCAAAGGTGTTAACTAACATAGAAAAACTATATGCAATAAACACAATAACTATATACAATTATATATAGGCAAAAATTACATCAACAATGTCCAGTCCATTTGCATTTGAAAAATTGAGAGAAAATATTCCATTATTTATTCTATCTTGGTGAGTTCAAAGTGTTGTGCTAATTCATTTTCTATCCTAACTTGTATTACCTATCCAAAACTATCCTTTTATGTCTCTCAACCTTACACACTTCACACCTCTTTTGTGAGTTTCTTTTCTGATTGTATTTACAAGATAAAGAAGCATTTCCTCATGTGTGGTACAATGTGTCATGACAAGATCCCATTACCTGCATCCATCACCATTTTCTGTGTTAGCAACATTTAGAATCTTCCCTCCCAGCACCATTTCTCTCTGCTATGAAGCCTACAGTTAAATGTTCTCAGGCATCTTTACCACAGAACATTACAGGTTACTCAACCCCAGCTGCTCTGTATCCGTTAGTCATCTCTTGATCTCATCCCTCCCTCCCCATTTCCTGGTAACCTCTATTCTTCTCTTTACTCATCTGGGATCATTTTCCAACTTCTAACGTGATGAAATGTTCTCCTTACCTTATCATAGCTTATTTTTCTAAACATAACACCTTTAGTCCATCCGTATCACCATGGACAATGGGCGAATTCCCATTCTTGTGGGACTTAAACATAAAAGTATACCTGCTATAAAATAGTTCTGCTGGATCAATAGAGAATTTTATTATTTGTGCCTAACTTAAAATAAGTCTTGAACATGTTCACACTGTCTAAAATCATTGCCTGGATGCATGCCTATTTGCTAAATATGGAATGTTATGCCTCTGTATCATGTGTGTTTTATGTCAGATAAAGGAATTTTGCAGAATGTATGTACAAAGAGTTCTTTTCTCTTTTGCAGAATGCATGTACAAAAAGAAAGAGTTCTGTTCTCATAGTTAAATGTAAAGAGTTTAGTGGAATTCCTCTTTGGGGGGGGTCTTTCCCTGACTATTTCTAGAGATTTTGTTTGTGGAAGAGAGCCCCATAAAAATTATGGTAGTGTCCCTTTACGGAAGACCATAATTTAAGTTATATATCCTGTAACAGAATACTTACTGAAAAGTGTGCTCTTGTGATGGCTCTTTGACTCCACAAAATGAGCAAACATGTCACTATAACAAGACAGAATACTTTTAGCTCACACACTCCGCCTCACCCTCATAACCCTAAAGGAATCCCTGTCCTGTCCAACAGCATGTGTGGGTCTACCTCTGTGATTCCTTTCTATGGATTCAACTTGTGCAATCTACTATGTTGGGTCTGGCTTCTTTGCCTTGTGCAATCTACTATGTTGTGTCTGGCTTCTTTGTCTTGTGCAATCTACTATGTTGTGTCTGGCTTCTTTGTCTTGCCATCACGCCTCTGACAGTCATGCACATGGTGGTGTTGGGTTATAGCTCATTTGTTCTCACTGTGAACATGGACTTAATTCAATTGTTATGAGATGTGCTCATATAGACATTCTCACGTGCATTCTTGTGCACACGTGTATGCACTTCTGTTGCATAGATAGGTATATACTAAATAGACACTTTAACATAGTTATTTATACTAATTCATTTATATTTTAGTTAACAAGTTTGAAGAACTATATCAGAACATGATACAGAATTATGACAAAGTAGTATTTCCTAGAAAGAATTTTTTTCTGATTCAAAAACATTAGATACCCATGTAGCCTATTGTAAACTTGTCCATTACACTTCTTCACCTTTCAAGGAAACCTGTTATTCCTCCCCATATAGAAACTACCTGAGTCAACTCACACACTAAGAATCTGAGAACACAGAGAGAAACTGAGGACAGTTGTAACTTCAAGTTACACATATTTTTTTTTGATGATATGGACAAGTATTAAAGTTAGTCTGAATCCCAGGAAAGTTTTAAAATCTGTTTGTTTGTGACAGAGCCTCACTATGTAGTTCTGTCTAATCTGGAACACACTGTGTAGATCAGGCTAGCCTCTAACTCACCAAGATACAACTGCCTCTCCCAAGTATTGGGACTAAAGGCCATCTGGCTTGTTGAACTGTTTGAAACCATAGAACACAGAAAAAAATACTATTTTTAATAAATACATCTCTTTGAAAACATCTCTCTTTCTCCCAGCTGAAATTCCAAGTTAAATTAATCTCGAGAGATACAGAAAGAAATACAGAACATTTGGCTTCATTTTTCACACTGCTGTTTTAACACAGTATTCTTTGTAAGCCATAAGGTGCACACACTGGGAAGCACTGATGGAGGGTGCTGGGTTCACTTTAAACACTTCTAGCAGTCAGAACTGGGTTGGTGAGGACAATTTCTCCGAGGTTACTTTTGTGAAATGGCATGCCTCAGGTCTGTCTGTTTCTACACAGTCTGGTCAGTACACCACACTAACACCAGAAGAGTATAGCCAGGAGGACTAATAGTAAAAATTCCAAATTCTAAAATATAAACATAAATCTGAAAGAAAAATTCCCCCTTAGCCAGCAGTAAAGCATACCTCACAACATCCCTCAAACCAAATTTGTTAATGCTGTTCACTGTGTTCATCACATTGTTTCCAAGTAGTAAGAAGAGCAGCACACCAGGCAGGCAGATTTTAGGTGGCGTTTACGTTTTCAGGAAGGGGAGGAGGGGAGCCTGGCCCTCTCTCCAGGAGGTTTGTGCTAAACAGTAACTAATTAGTCTTGAAAGATGAAAATGATACAAAATTAAAAGTTCAATATGAACATTTCTGTACTTCATATTTGTTTGGATGGGCCAGTTAAGTTACACAGCCATGAGTAAAAGAAGTGAATTTTCTTCCACTAATACTGAAGAGGTCAGGGATGACTTCTCTTCCAGCTGGAGGGAAGGCGTGTGGAGGTGGGACATGCCTGCTGTGCTCCAATGTGTTTCACACTGTGTGCACGCGCATACATGGAATCTCATGACACAATGTCCTCCGTATGCATAGACCTTCGCAGACTGTTAGAGAGAAGGAAGGGAAACTGAGGGGGTGGAGAGAGGAAAGCAGAGTCAGATGATGGAAGACTCCTAAGGCTCATCTCTTAGATGCCAGCCCTCAAAAGACACCCTGTGTGGATGTGAGGACCGTTAGATGCAGGGAGTGAGTTACACCTATGGTTCAGCTATGCAAGGAACACGGCTATTTATAACTTCACAGAGGGGGTCATTGCAATCAGCCATTGTCTTTAGCTACTTCTCTTTTGTTGTGATAAGACACCATGACAATGGCAAAATATAAAAGAAACAGTTTATTTGGGGCTTACAGTTTAGAAAGTGAGTCATGGTAGCAGGCAGACATAGCATTGGAGCAATAGCTGGTCCTCCAACATGGCCACACCTCCTAATCCTTCCCAAAGAGTTCTACCAACTGGGCACCAGATATTCAAACATCTCAATCATTCCACCACAGCTCTACTTGTAAGTGGAGCTGCACAGGCAGCCTCCAGTGGCTGCACCATCCACCATTCCCTGTTTGCAGGGCATTGGTGCACTGTCCGAAGTGTTATAATCTAGTTTCCTGTGGAATCTCAGGAGACATAGCAGATTCTAGAGCTGATGTTATCTGTTAAAAAAAAAATTCCTTTCTTAGCCACAATTGCTGGGTAAGTGATGAATGACCAAGACAGTTTTGTCCCTGGATTGTTTTTCGTGGTTGGTGATTCTTGGTCCAAGCCCACATTTTGTTCAGACTACCCCTTCTCCATGAAGTCATGCCTTTCAAGGACAGTTTCTCCTTTGGTACCAGATGCACTCTCATGTATATATGTCCCTACATTCAATAAAACATTTCAGAGGAAGTTCTAATTTTCCTTTCCTTTTCTTTTTTAAATCAGAAATGCATTCACATGGACACACACACACACACACACACACACACACACTGGGCACCAGATATTCAAACATCTCAATCATTCCACCACAGCTCTACTTGTAAGTGGAGCTGCACAGGCAGCCTCCAGCTGCATGGGGGTGGGGGGGGGGGAGAGAGAAAGAGTTTTCCTGCTGGACCAGCCCTCCCATTTCTGTTTCTTTTATGTGTGTGTGTGTGCGTGTGTGTCTGTGTGTGTGTGTGTGTGGGTGGGTGGGTGGGTGGGTGTGTCTGTGTGTGTGTGTGTGTGTGTGTGTGTGTGTGTGTGTTGGCAGGCTCCTTCTCTGGAGCTAGACAAGCCTTGACTTGAACTCGTGGTAATCGTCTTCCCTTAGCTTCCCAAACTCTGGGATTATAAGTATGAGCTATCATGCCTGGCTCTCCTGTTTAGTTAGTTAGCTGTTAGCTAGATTTAATTAGTAAACAAAGTAACAGGCTTCTTTACAGCAGTCCTCCAAATTCCTCTCCTCCACCCCCTCTATACCTCACTCCTGCTTGTCTTCACTCCATATTCCAGTTTCTAAATCAATATTCTGCACCTTGGTCTTTTCATTTGTCATTATATCCCAGAGGTCTTCGAGAATATATAAAATGATACTACTTCATTCTTTTTTACAGTTTTATACTCTCCCAGTGTGAGAGAACATCATAGCTTATACAATCATCTGTCCCAATCTTTTGTTCTAATAGACAATACTATGATTATGGATGTATGCATACATTCTCCTAATAAGCAAGGGTATGCTGAATGCATGAGAAAATTCCTCACATGCGATTCCTAGAGCCAAGGGTCACTATGCACATTGCTTTGGCAACTATAGTCAAATTTCCTCCATAATAGTTACACCTTCTTGCACCCCCCACTAGCAATGTAAAGTGTTTCCTAAACGTGTTTCTTAATTGAAATTTTCTTTCTTTTGTATTGTCTTTTTTCAGTGCCAAGGCAAATGTTGAGAGTATAGGCCCCTGAATAAAGCACTTGCCACACAAGTGTGAGGTCCTAAGTTTGACTTCACGAGCCCACAAAGAAGAAGCCAGATACAGTGGCATGCATCTAAGACCAGTGCTCCCAGGATGGGTCAGGAGGTGGAGACAGGAAGGTTTCCGGGAACTGTGGGCCAAGTAGACTGGCATGCGCAGCACAAAAACAACAAAGAAACCTTGTCTCAAACAGGCTGTAAGCAAAGGCTTGTTCTCAAATCCGAATTCCACATGTGAACTGTACCGTTCTCTCTTCCTCCCTCCCTTCCTCCCTCCCCCTCCATCTGCCCTCTCTCTCTCAATCTCTCTTGCTCCTTCCACTAGTGCTGCTTGTAAAAATAATTAAATAAATTGGAATAATTTTGGAAAATGTATTGGGTCTCAGAACAAAATGTTCAACAAATCAATTACCTATGCTTAAAAATAAAGAAGACACCATTTTTTTTTAAATAGAGTATAACGCTAGACATTCTCCTGCTTTGGGGCAAGCAATAATGAACATTCTGAGTCAGTGAATTCTACGTTCTCATTATTACAGAATTCATTCACTTGAAAATTGTCAAGTCCATTCATACTAGATTATTGTTAATTGTTAGAAAAAAGAATCTATGGCAAAATTTTCCTCTACTCTACATCACAAAAATGTTCAAAATGAAACCACATTACTTCTGCCTTCTGGAAGAGATTTCTAATTTCAGATTGAAAATAAAGTGTGGCTGCTTTTGGAGATAATGGATTATGCTTTTTCCCAGAATCGAATTGTTAATTGTAACAACTCACTTCTGTTTAGTTTTCCTCTTACATTTTTGGACAAAGATTAATGAAAATCCCAGAAGCCAATTTGAAAACCTGGTGCAAACCCTGCCAGCCAGGCTACGGCTCAAGCGTAGCTGGAGCCTGAGATAGCAGACTCGAGTGTCATTTAGATGTGACGCTTTAAGGCTGATGTCACGTGGTGGCCATGAGCACGTTGAGTACCGTAACTAGCTTCACTGAGTCGCATTGGACTGAGCTAAGTGACAAGAACCCGTGTGCTGAGCCCTCACACCATGTGTGGGCTGAGGCCCAGTGCAAGCACAGATTCTAGGAAACAAGAATGGAAGGAGAAAGCTTCCATTCCCATGCAGAGCTCCTCTCCCAAAGGCTCAGTGGCCTCCTAAGCTGTCCTGTGTCTCCTGCTACACTGTCCACTTCAGATGTCATGTCAAAAGTTAATGGAGCCTAGAGGCTATAACTGTAACAAAAAAGTGATGGCCTTAAAATCCTGGTTAAGGTTATAGGTTTGTTTTTTACTATAACAACAAACAAAATAAAACATCACCAAGGTTTCTATGTGATCTGGAATAAGTTATGTGCCATTTCTATCCCTTTAGAAGCATTCTGGGAGCCAGCAACATGACTCAGTGGGTAAAGTCACTTGCCACCAAGCCCAATGGCCTGAGTCTGATGACAGGGACCTACACATACACACCACACACTCATACTCACCACATACACACATACACAACACACACACACATTACACACACACATACACACCATAAGCATACACACATCACACACATACACACCACACACATATGCACACCATACACACTACACACAAACACACACACCATACACATATACCATAAACATACGCACACCATACACACATGTACATACCATAAACCTACACAAAACACACACACACAACACACATACACCATAAGCATACACATACACACACACACACACACACACCACATTCACCCCACATCCATATACACACACCAATAAAAAATGTAAAAAAAAAATAAGTATATTGATCTGGATTCATTTTCTCTAACTTTTTGGTCTCAGGTCATTTTTGAATTCTTAAAAGTTGTTGAAGGGGGGCTGGAGAGATGGCTCAACAGTTAGAAGTGCTTGTTGCTCTTCTGGAGGACCCGAGTTCAGATCCCAACACTCACCTCTGGAAGCTGCTGTCTATAACTCCAACCTCAGGGAATCTCTCACACCTTCTCCTGGCCTCCTCCACCACCTGCATGTGTGTGTTCACTCACACACAGACACACATAAATGAAAATAAAACAAACTCCTTTAGAGCACTATTGTGAGGCCTCTACAACTAGTTTCTTTATGACTATTGATATGTAACATATTACAAGTTAAAACCTGGATTTCTATAGATGATATACACTTAATTCATAAGAAAGTAAGGTAAACCCTTTAAATATGAGTCTAATCTTTATAGAGAAAGGGGTGTTTTTAAATAAAAAAAAATTAATGAGAAGAATGGCACTAATTTGAATTTGAATAAACCTCTTCAATATCTAGCTTAGTAAAATATTTGAATGTGAATAAACCTCTCTAATGTCTGACTTAATAAAATGCAGCTGAATTCTCCTAGTAGCTCCTGGTTTGGATCCGTTGAATTATGTTGTTTTGGTTTAAATACATTCATGATCACATCTGGCCTCTCCTATATAAGTAGTTGGGGAAGAAGAGCACATTAATGGCTTCTTCATATAATCATGGATATTCTTTCATATAATAGCCAAACCTCTGCCACAGGCAGCTTTTGAAAGATTGACTTGGATACGGCCTGAGAAACTACTAATAAACTTTCCATACACTTGCATCGCACTCACGTGTGTTTGCAAGCATCTTTCGAAGCACATGTCTTTTTTCACATCTGTCAGTAGACAGCTACTGGGTTGCTTTTTTTTCTTTTAATTTATTTAATTCCAAATGTTGGCCTATATATGGTGTGGTACCAAAAATGCGTCCTCCAGCTTTGTCGCCAGGGATTAGATAGATTCACCCTCTAAATGGAGCTTTAAGACTGAAATCAATCAGACTGCACTGTCCTGACCAGTGTAATCTCGTATTATTTCCCAATGATACAGATTACATGAGTCAAACTCACTTTAAAAACTTGAAATGTAACAGACCCTTGCTTAGAAGCTTAAAATTAATTAATTAAAATTGCCTGTGAAGTCACTATAATATTTACATTGTGGTGTTTATAGCCCACTGAGTTAATTTACCATACGGTTTAGATTTTCCTTTGAAAGTCATAAAATAGGCTTTACGTATTTAAAACATACTGTCTTGTGGCTTCATCTTTGGATTTCCCAAGTTCTGACAACCTTGACTCTTGTACAGTGGAAAGATAGAGAAATAAAAGACTAAGGCAATCAGTGGGAAAATAAAAGAATTGAGGCAACAGAATTAATCATTTAGGACAGGGAGAGGGTAGTAGTCAAGCTAAGAGTAAATAAAGCATCAATTTCAAAGAAACAAATTTCAACTGGATGTGAAAATAATATATAATTAAGAGCTCACTGAGAATCTGGGGGTGGGTGAATTCTGGTCCAGGAGACCAGAACCAAGACTCAAATATTTCAGCTGGGGCTGGAACAGGAAGCCAGGTTTCCACTGTTATCCCAGTACAATGCATCCTCCCTCCCTCTGTGTTAAAGGGGCCTGTGTGACTCTGATACTCTCTGCACTGCACGTGGCATTTACCAGGCTTCTGAAGCCGGGGGGCAGGGGGGGGTGTTAAGATACATGTCATATTCACAGGCAGTCACTTAGTAACGAAGTTCTCCTGAGTTTGTAGGTTCTAATTTGTGCCTCTGCTGTTAGAACTGTGCAATTTCATTCTCTAATGAATTCCTGTTAATAGACACCCCGGAGCACCCCCCATCTTCCTCCCTATAGTCTCAGCCACAGGACACCCATGGCACCATTTTCTTTATGCTGCATACCCTGTCTGTCTTGTCTTCACAGGGTCATTGTTTCCACTACACACAGATAATTGTGAACACATGACATACTCTACCATGGGGAGCTAGCTCAAGCTCTGAAGAATTTGCATATTAAACCCAGTGCATCAGCTGCATGTTTTCAAATACATGGTTCCCTTTTTCCTGATCATTGCCGCCATTGTCACGGTAACTGCTAGGAGACTACTAACAGGTCCACACCGGGGCCTCAGCTCCTTCGTCTGGTTATGTTTCGCTTTTTGCTTTTTTATCAGTGTCCTATCATAGAGATTTACGATTACAATAAAGTCTAGAATTTTCCGTTAGGTTTGGGGCCTTGCTGCATGTCTTTCTCTGAGCACTCATTGTCTGAAAATAGCTCTGCTTGCCTTTTATTATGACAAATCACGGGCCTCCAATCATAGCTTGAAATCCTTTCTCCATTCAGGCAGTCAGGTGACATGAACCTGTGCTCCAAAGTAACCTGCTAAGCCCTGGCCCATGAATTTGCTGCTGCACAGAACAACTTCAGTAGTGAGAACATCTCAGTTTTCTGCTTTAAAATTATACTCTTTGCACCAAGTGATCCTTTGGTTTATGTTTTCAAACTGGGAAGTCTTGGGTCCTTTGTTTCTGAATCAGTTACTCAAGGAGATACTGTGGTTCCCACCCATCAGGTGCCTGAGGCTACAATGAAAAGATTCATGTCTTTCCTCTGGGGAAAGACAACCTCTGGCTCTAGAACTCTGTTTTGTTTTTTCATTCAGTTGCTTTTGTTTTGTTTTTGAAACACTTTGTAGCCCTGGCTGTCCTGAAGCTTACTCTGTAGACCATGCTGGCCTCAAACTCACAGAGATCCACCTGCCTCTGCCTCCCCGGTTCTGGAACTAAAAGCATGTGCCACCACATCCAACATTGGATTTGTCTTTAAAAATCATTTTATGGGCAAGAAAGATGGCTCAGCCATTAAAGACTAGGTTCACAACCAAAAAAAAAAAAAAAATCATTTCTTTCTGTTTTGTTCTCGTCTCTCTTTCCCCTGGTTAATAGTAACATCTATATGTTTTAGATTCTAGAACTTGAAGGCTTCAGTCAAAGAAATAAACAAATAATAGCAAAAAAAAACCCTGAAATACTGAATATTCAGAAGTAAAAGATATAGCTAGCAGTTTAAAAAAAAATAGTAGCAATGATTCCATGATTTCCAATACAAGTCAGAGGAGTAAGGCAAAAGCCTCAACTGTCAGAACCTGCCCATTGCAGGAACCAGCATTCACCCTTGCTACCCACCAAATCCTGTACTCACCATGCCGTCACAGTCATTCAACACACCAACCACGTGGTGCAGATGCTCTTTGTCCAGTTTCCATTGGCTCTTCATGATGAGACCCGTGGCTTCTCCTTCTGTTGAGGTCCTAGTATATAGCTTAGAGCTTCAGGTGCCCTGATGTCTGCCTGTCTACTAGACAGTAAATTCCTTGAGGATGGGGGTCTCTTGATTCTGTGAGGTCTGCTGCCACCCTGTACCTGGTTCCTGCATACTCCTCCTTTACCATATGCTCTAGTTTGGATCCTGAACACACTCCAAAGGTATTGGAGGCTAATTTCCCATAGCACTATCAGGTGGTAGAACCTTTAAAGGAAAAGTCTAGAAGAAGGAAGTTAGGGCATTGGGGCATGTCCTCAAAGAAGGCTGTGTAACTGTGGCCCCTCCTTTTCATCTATCTCAGCTTCAAAGCCACCCTGCCAGGAAGTATTGCCTCATCGTAGACCCAAAGGCAAGACGTCTGAGCATCCTGTGAGACCCTGAGCCACCATAAGCCTTTCTTTTAAATGTGATTGTCTCAGATATTTTGTTACAGTGAAGGAAGCTAGCTAACCTCCTTGGCAAAGTGACTCCCAAGAAATAGAGCTAGCCATGGGTCATCGGTGACCACAGTTCACGTTTCTAGACCTTTCCTTGTGCTAAGCTCTGCATTATCTCTGCTACTGCTGCCTATAGTAATTGGTCCTGTGAGATGGCTGCTGTAGGAAGACATGGGAAGTCAGGAGTAAGCCAGTATGCCTGAGCCATGGGTCAGAAGGTGGCACAGGTCAGACCTAGTCCACGGTTGAAACAAAACTTCCTCTGTCCCCCACGTCACTGAGAGCACACAAAGCCAGACCAAAACAGCTGTGCTCCTTCTCTGAATGTCACCTACAGGAAGCATGTGTGTATGACAGGCAGTTTTTACTACATTTGTCTGATAGTTTTGCCTCAATCCTATGACAGTTAAAGCATAATGGAGGAGCAAAACCTGCTCCCTGTCATGATAGTGACTGATACTACAACATTTGACTGGACAGCCAGAACTCATGGTCTCACTAAAAGCCTCATTCTGGGCATCACAGGCTTTGAAACTCTCAGGCTGTACTGGTGGGGACAATCTTCTTTTCTATGGCTTGATTGTGTGACAACGTGTACATTCCAGCTCCTTTCTAAGAATAGAGGGAGAAAAAAGCAAAGCAAGGAGAGGAGGAAAGTGGGAGGGTTAGAGGGGGAGTGAAGGAGAGGGAGAGGAGAAGGGAGGAGGGGGGAGGGGGAAAAAGAGAAGGGAGGGGAGGAAAAGGAAGGGAGAGAATGAGAGCAGAGGAGGGTGGGGAAGGGCAGAGAGGAGGGGAAGGGGGAGGGGGGGAGAAAAAATTCAGCCCCTGCTCTTTTGAGAACTGTCTGTCTGCTTCCAAGTGCCCCACAATAGTGCATGTTCCAAGGGAAGAGAACATTTTTTTAAACGTTGAGGTTTTAGCTATTGCAGACTATATTCATAAATCCTTCATTCCTGTCTAGAATGGGTGGGGTGAGACAAAAGGGGAAGCAGAAACATTGGCCCGCATTACCAGAGGGGATGGAAAGAAATCGGGACAAAGTAAAAGCTAGTGCTGGTTTTCTGTGTACGGTTTTAAGATGTGATGACAATGATAAAAATAATGCCTGAGTGATAAGATTAAGTAGTGGCAGATATTAACATCTGGAATCAGCAAACAGTGGTAGAATTATTCAGACTACTTATTTTTCTCATTAAAATCATACACAAATGGCACATACATTTCAGCTTGGGTTTACAAGCAACCCAAAATAATAGCATTGATAGTTCAGTTGGCAGGATTCTCACATTAGCATTGTCCTGACTGAGCTTGCCAAATGGCCTTTACACCACCATGACAGACAGGAACTACCCCCATTTGACTAGAACAGAAAGAGTTCCAATGGCTGAGTAGCTCACACTAGGTCACACAGTAAAAGGAAATCCTCTTCAGCCTGCCCCGAGCAGAGGGAATAAGCAAACAGCATCAAGCCAGTGAGGCCCAGACACTAGAGTCTCTGTTGCTTTGACTAAGTATCTCTGTGCCGTGTCCTTAGGGACAGTAAGGGAAACGTGCTCTAAGCCACTCAGCCCCAAACTAGTACGATGATTTTCTCCCTTGTGAATGTTTAATTTTTTTTTTCCTGCTCATCTGGTTCTAACTGGCTACCAGCTCTCATCCTCGCTGCTCATGGCTCTTCTAGAGTGATGGTTCTGAAGCAGCATCCGATCCTCTTGGCAGTTGGGAATATCCAAGCTTCAGCCCAGCCCCAGAGTCATCAGTTCTGGGACACAGTACAACAGTCTGTGGTGCCTCTGGTGCTATTCAGTTTCCCAAAGCAGCTAGCCTAGCTACCCTCTCTTTAATCTGGTGTACTTCCTGGGATGGTGTGTATCAACCTCAACAGTATTAACATCTTGCGTCTGGTGGTTATTTGGGGAAGATATCCTGTTGTGCTTTATAAGATATTAGCAACATCATATAGTTAGCCCCTACTCCCCAGATGTCAGGAACATCCCTCTTAGTCCTTAATACCCAGAAGATTCTGATATTGACACCTATCCCCAAGAGACACAACATTACCCCTAGCTGATCAGCACAGGTCTGGGTCATGACCCAAGTGCTAGGATATTTTTCACTAACTCCCTAATCCTTATGCAATCCAATATCGAAAACTATTTCTTATAAATGTTTCTGTTGGTGAATAGCTTGAGTCTGCAACAAGTTAAAGAAAAACTAAGCTTGTAGCATTGGACTTGAAGAAGAAAAACTAAGCTTGTAGCATTGGACACAAAGTAACAATATGCCTTCCTATAATGGGGACATTGTTTACCTACAATGAGTAGGGGGTCACAAGGGCAGAATTTCACATATCTGCCAGGTTCTAGATTTTGCCCTTGCTTCTGGTTGTCAGACATGTTCCAGAAAAGCAGCACAAACTGGCATTAGGCACACTAAATGAGACATCCCTTTGCACAAAAACACAAAATACAAAAGTGGACATAAAAGGTACTTGGGGGAATGTAGCCATTCTGAAAACAGGTCCTCACATGTGTAACCTGTGTCTGGCAGCTTTAAGCGACAGGCACCCTGTCCCTTTTATGACATTGACTTGATACAATCCAAGTCAAGTACATGAGTTGCAATTTCTACATTAATTTACTGTCTTAGATTGTGCATATACTTCAGCTGGTTGAAGAAGGCCATTGTCCCCTGTAGTCTGCAGTGCTGCTCTGAACCCCTCTGCAGAAAGGGGAGACAAGATGAGGGCTTCCCCCACAGGATATGTGTCTCCCTGGCCTTCCATGGACCTCCTAGAAAGCTGTGACCTTGTCACCCAAAGCCGGGTTATGGCAGGCAGACAACCATCTGTAACCTAAGCTGCCACTTCCTCCTACTCAATGTTCTGTATACCATTTCACTTTACAAAAAGTGAAAATGTTTCTTTGGAACACTGATACCTTGGAATAGAAAGTAAATCTCTGAGAACCTACATGCTGCCATTTCAGAACACGAAAACCATGATCCTGAATTCATGAGTTAGAGTCACTGATCAGGGTGAGTTGGAAGCATTTATGCATTCAGTACTGACTCTCAGCTAGGTATCACATGCTGTTCTCAAAGAGACATAAACATGAGGTTTTCATAACACAGGCCTTTTATGGCAATAAAAATAAGCTATGACTCCCCATGCTCCAAAATGACCCTTTGAAACGGTTTGACTTGACAACTTGTTTGTTGTTTCTGTCATGGAATTGATCATCACTTGCTAACATTAAAGAAATCAGCAGTTGTTTTTCTGTGGTCAAGATATCACACTAAATAGCTGCTAACCAAGTGCGGCCCTTGCTTAAACTGTTCCATCCATCAAAGTATTTTTAAAGTCCAAGACCTTTTTCTTAGGCAACATTAATTATACCAGAACAAGAAAACACAATAAACTTTTGAAAGTTTTCATTTTACATATGTTACAGATGAAGTTTGTATGTACATTACAAATTTTCTGTAAGAAAACATAGCTATATCAGCAAGGGATGCCTTTGGGTGGGAAATTTGGGTGATAGTCTTATTATTCGGTTGTCATTATCTAAATGTGATACAATGTAATTATTGCCACTTCAAAATAATTTATTTTTAATTTTAAGTGTTAATAAATGATAGGGAGGGTGTATCCCCAGTACCCATCAGAAACCCCAAGTGCCTCTATTAAAGAAGAAAGGAAGGGATACAGAGAGAGAGGGAGGGAGGGAGCAAGACAGAAAGAGATAGAGAGAAAGGAAGGAAGAAAGGAAGGGAGGAAGGAGGGAAGAAAGGAAGGAAGAAAAGAAGGAAGGAAGAAGAGAGAAAAGGAAAGAAAAAAAGAAAAGACTGTTCGTTCAGTAGGTAAACAGCCTGGTGACCTGAGTTATTCCCTGGGTTCACATGGTGGAAGGAGACAACCAACTCTGATTGCCACACTTTTGCTGTCTCACACACACACACATAATATTTTAAAGTCAGAAAGCTGTGCACTGGACTGTTTGCTTCCAAGATGCCCCCTCCTTTTATATGTTTTATTGCTAAGACAGGGTGAGCTGAAAGATCTCCCAGTCTTTGAGCTGATTCTAGCTCTTGGCAAGTTGGCATTAAAGCACGATCCTTGTCTTTGTAAGAGTGATTCAGCCCGGAAATCATGCCTTGTGCCTTTACTTGCACCAGACACTAGGCAGCCAGAGGCATAGAATTATTCGTGACATTCCCAAAGCTCGTCAGAGTTTAGAGCAGTGTTTTAGTGGAGATCTGTGGATGTCCTTGGACAAAGTTCATGTGGAAAG
This sequence comes from Phodopus roborovskii, assembly GCF_943737965.1. Classification (NCBI taxonomy): domain Eukaryota; kingdom Metazoa; phylum Chordata; class Mammalia; order Rodentia; family Cricetidae; genus Phodopus; species Phodopus roborovskii. The sequence continues at coordinate 90,481 of NW_026125414.1, forward strand.
TTTGATAAGCCTGTTGAGACTGGTTACAGTGACACAAGGAAGAGGAGGGGCCAGGTTGGAGAAAAGGAAAGGCTTCTTTCAAAAGCCATTGTGAAAGGGAGAAAACCTCTGATATCTGGCCACTGTGTTCACACACAGCAGTAAAAGTGCATCTGGGGATACAAGCAGGGGTGGGGTGGGGGTGGGGTGCGCACCTGGGCCAGCCTTGCCATTTCTCACTTCCCTCTCACCTTTTCAGCTGTTGGCGGGGCGCTGGCCTTTTGACCACAACGATTTTGGAGTATTTCTCTGCAAGTTGTTCCCCTTTTTGCAGAAGTCCTCTGTCGGCATCACCGTCTTGAATCTCTGCGCTCTCAGTGTCGACAGGTAACACGCCTCTTTCCTTTTTTATCTTTAGAGGGGTTTAGAAAATCATTTTTCTCAGAAAAAGAGTCAGAGAGTCTATTTCAGAGACAATTGTTAACCAAGGCCAAGAGAGTTAGGACATTCATACTCTTGCCAGCAGTGTTTAGAATTGCTGCCCACATTTGCTAATTAGTATCCATCTCAGACTCACACAATATGTACCTAGCACATTTTGTCAATGATACTCAGTAGACCTCCTTAAGACAATAAAAATAAAATAAAATTAGTTGTAACATGAATAATAAAAGACCCAGAAATAGATTTTGGGAGTTCAGGCTTCAAACTGAAGATCAGAGAAGCAAAGCAGCCAAGCCAGTAGATCTTACCTCTACCCAGCTGAAATGGTAATCCTGTCTCCCAGAATCCTAAGAGGCAAAAGCTCTCAGTTCCTGTCTCCTCCTCTTTAAACTCCTTCCTCTGACCAGCCATATCACTACTGTCTCCACCTCCCTAGTGCTGGGATTAAAGGCGTGAGCTCTGTTTCTCTTTTAGACTAATTCATTCTAGTATAGGCCTGGGTAGCCTTGAACTCAGAAAGATCATCTGCCTTTGTCTCCTGAGTCCTGGTATTAAAGGTATGTGCTACTACTGCCTGACCTCTATGGCTAACTAGTATGGCTGCTTTGCTATTTCGATCTCCAGTGGCTTTAATAAATATGTTGCCACAATTAGTATATTGATGGAATAATCTTGCTGAAAACAAGATACCTAGAATATGCAATTCCTGTATTTTCGACTGGTAATATACTGTTATCATTAAGAAAAGGAAAATACTGTCGAGTTTTATTTCAAGTGCTTGAGCCAAGCAATAAATGTACAAGGTTGTTATGGTTTTTACCATACTTTTTTGAATGCCCAAAGTGTTTCATATTTCTCAAGACAGGGCAACAAAAGAAATAGCTATCCAGTTCTAAAAGACACATAATCCTCACAAATGACTTAGGAAGAGCTTCCTAAACGGATGATTGCAAATCCATGCATGGGGTGACTGATGGAGAGAAGTTGCAACAACAACAAAAGGAATAGCCAAAGGTTTCTGAACATTTGATGATCAGAAATTAATTCAGAACCAAATGTGTAGGTGAACCAAAGGTATCTGTACTATTTGCCCATGTTGCACCAAGTGGCTTGGCTACATGCAACCTTGGTTCTGAACACACAGCATGACCTTACAGTGTGTATGTCCTCACACCACACAGAGCTAGTATTCACTTCCTAAAACACCATAGCACAGATTCAAGACTACTGTATTTTATGAATTGCAGTACTTATCATTCACATTAAACATAATGGTTTCATTATAGAAAACAAAGACTTGGAATACTTCCCTGCCTTCATTGCTAAGCATGTGCATGTCTTTGCTTAGACTTGTGTTGGAATCTTTGATTTTAAGACCTCTGCTGTTAGAGCCATTGACTTGAGTTTCATTTTAAAATATCATTAAATGAACTGGAATTAGAATAGCCTTTCCAACAATTTCCAAAATGGTCCTCAACTTTTGCCATTTTGTACCATGTATTGTAAAAAAGAAAAAAAGATATTCTCAGCATTGACAACAATAAAATCATAAAATCAGTCAGTTCCAAAAATCATTGAAGATGGTCCACATGGTACAGTATCAAAGAGTCAGCAAAGATACAATTTTTTAAATTATTTTATTTACATATGTGTGTGCAAGCACCCACAGAGGCCAGAAGAGAGCACCAGACCCCTTGAAGCTGGAGTTAACAGGTTGTGAGTTGCCCAATATGGGTGCTGAGAAGTGAAGCTGGGTCCTCTTCAAGAGCGGCAAACACGTTTAACCACTAAGCCATCTCCACCCCCCTTTCCAAAATAATATTCTTTATGTAAAAATAAGCAAGTACTTCATGTCAATAATGTATAACATTGCACCCATTTTTAATAAGTGATAAAACTGGAGCAGTGAGCTGACCCGATGGGTAAAATCACTAGCCTTGTAAGCCCCATGTCTTGAGTTCAAAGTTCAGAACTGATGTAAAGTGGACGCAAAGAGCTGACTGCACAAGCTGGCCCTCTGACCTCTACAAATGCCCTGTGACCTCACACACATTTACATCACACACACACACACACACACACACACACACACACACACACAACATAATAAATAATAAGGAAAAATAAAATTATATGTATACAAAAATTAGGTAATTCACTCATGGTACATTACCATTAAATGTTTCATCTGCATGCCTGTTCTATATATTTATATACATGGTGTCTCATGGAAATTTTCTCAGACAAGGGACTAAAGAGCTGGGTCCATGGTTGAGACCATGCATGTTCTTCCAGAGGACCAGAGTTTGGAGCCTGATACCCAGATTGGGTGTGTTTCAACCACCTATTATTCCAGCTCCTCTGACTCCATGACACCTGGCATACCCAACAGACACGCACAGTTAAAAACAGTAAAATTTTAAGAAAACTTGGAGATAGAGTGATAGCTCAGGGGTTAGAGGACTGGCTGCTCTTGCACAGGACCTGAGTTCAGTTCCCAAAATCCATAGGGCAGCTCAAAACAGTCTATAAGTCCAACCCCAGGAAATCCACCACCTCTTAGGCATTCAGGAATGCATAGGTGCACAGATATACATGCAGGCAAAACACCCATTAAACAAACATATTAAACAAAATAAAGTTCAGGCTGGAGAGATGGCTCAAGTGTCAGAGCATTGGCTGCTCTTCCAAAAGACAGGGGTTCCCAGCACACAATGGTGGCTCAAAACCCACACCTTCCTCTGGCCTCTGGGAGCCCTGCATGCACATGATGCAGACAAACACCACACACATAAAATGTAAATAAAACTGGAAACAATTCTCAGGCAAAAAGGATCACAATGGAAATTTTTAAGATGACCTTTAAAAAAAGTAAGAGAGAGAGACCTGGTTTAAACGAGGCTTGATGATGGTGACACACATCTTTAATCCCAGCACTCTGGAGGCAGAGGCAGGCAGAACTCTGAGTTTGAGGCCAGCCTGGTCCACAGAGCAAGTTCCAGGACAGCTAGGGCTATTCTCTCTCTCTCTCTCTCTCTCTCTCTCTCTCTCTCTCTCTCTCTCTCTCTCTCTCTCTTTCTCTTTCTCTCTCTCTCTCTCTTTCTCTCTCCCTCTCTCTCAAGAAGAGGAGGAAACAGAGAAAGAGAAGAAGAAGATGATGATCTGGTTTCTGTGTACTTCTAGATGATGCTACCTTCAACCTCTAACATCCACAGTGGCAATTATTATAAAGAATCAAAGTGAGACCATTACTTCTGTGGCACTCTTGCATATTTAATGTGATGCTGTGTGTTTGGTTTACAATATGGCTTTTGGTTTATGTACAACTTAGAAAAGCTTGCCTTTATTTTTGAGTCATACCTCTAATAATACTGCCATCCACCCTGAGAGAAGCTCAATCTCATAAAGAGCAGCTAAGTGTTTAGAGACAGTCAATTATGATTTATAATTTTAAAATAAAACTATTACTGTTAAGACTCCAAAACATATTAGTAGTTATAAATTGTAATGGTATCCTTTTGGATAGAGCCATGGCCCTGATAACTGAAACACAAAATAAGTAAAATGTTTTGTACTGTTATTTAAAATAAATTTATTTGCTAAAGCTAAAACACAGAAAAATAATTCCATCAATAGTTTAAAATGCAGTGGTATAGATGATAAGAATGTCCCCATTTCTGTGGTTTAATGAGAAAACTAGAAACAACTTCACTAGTTATTAAAATCTTCAGCAATCCATTGAGAGACAAGTTCTGTGTTAGCTGCTTTCACTTCATGTCAGATGCTAAGAGCTGCTGCCTTAGGTCAGTGATGAGCACCTACTAGGCATGTGCAAAGCCCTACATTTAATTCCCAGTAGAAGAAATGAAAATCAACATAAGAGGCCACTGAACAGTTCCCAGTGACTAAACAGTAGATTGTGGTGTGTCAGCCATTTCCCTAAGAAACTAAACAAACACCAGCATCCTGCTTTGAGTCACTAACAAATTCTCATTGTCATTCCCTCCATAAGCATGCCAATTTAAGTTCTCCCTTCACCTAAGGGTTGTATTATCAAGTACCAGTGGGATTGTGGTCAGCATGGCTGCCTCCTCATGTGATGTAAGATCTGAAAATGAGAGGCTTTAGGTGATGCCTGTAACATTACTGGTAGAAGAAAAACACTTACTGCATTTATCAGTGTGTATGATTAGACATGTATTCTCATTACATTATTTGTTTAAAATTTTTAAAATATGTATAAAAGCCCTGTGGGGGGGAAAGTAACAAGGAAATAGTTGTTACAAAAGGAAGAACATGTTATTCCTGCACCTTGTTCAATGTTTAAAAGCTACAGTGTTTAACCAATATGATACAGTCAGAAAGATTCTAACAAATCAATGGGACCAGAGTGGGTGTCAGAGTGAACATTTATGTAATGGGTGCTCATACCACTAAATAAATGTGGAAAGAATGACTCCTTTATTAGTAGTACTATTTAGCCACCTGAGAGGAAACAGTTTAAGTCTTACTGGTCCCTATATATCAACAGTAAAGTGTGTAATCACCATTTATTGAATATGTATAAGAAACAGACACTATAGAAATAATTTTCTCAGACTGGGTATTACTGTAATTATCCCCACTTTACAAATAGGAAGGCAGGGGTTGAAAAGTTTAGTCAAGTCCACAAAACCATGACGCCTGGGAGTCAGTAACAAATGGGTTGTCTTTACTGTTCACCACTGAACTCAAGAGTGCAAAATCTCAAACCATGAAACAGCAGAAGAGAAGAATACATTTTGATCTCTGGAAAAGAAGAACCCTATCAGGGGCTGGAGAGATGGCTTCCAGGTTAAGAGCACACACTGCTCTTGCAGAGGACCTGGGTTCAGTTCCCTGAACCCACACGGTGTGGCTCACAGCCTCCTGTAACTCCAGTTGCAGATCTGAAGTCCTTTTCTGGCAACTGCGTGGATGTGGTGCACATAAACTCACAAGGCACACACGTGTGTGTATAAAATAAGTAAACCTTTAAAAAAGAAAAGGAAAACCTCTGAACTTAGAAAGACTAGAAACTCTGAATGTGATCACAAATGCATTTTAATATTTATTTAATATTTATTAATTATTTATAAAATATTTATAAATTATTTTAATATTTTATTTAATCTAACTGAATGTACACCTTTATTCCAGAAGAGGGCATCAGACCCAGCTGTAGGTATTTTGTGAGCCACCATGTGGTTTCTGGGAATTGAACTCAGGACCTCTGGAAAAGCAGTCAGTGCTTTTAAGTGCTGAGACATCTTGCCAGCTCTACAAATATATTTTAAGAGATAAATTTTTAAAATTCACACCAAATACTCATAACATTTTTTAAAATTAATAGGGCAATGTCTTAGTCACTGTTCTATTGCTTTGAAGAGACACCATGACCAAGGCAACTCTTATAAAAGAAGGCATTTTATTAAGGGCTGGTAGTTTCAGAGGGTTAGTCTATTATTATCATGGCAGGAATCAGACAGTCATAGCACTGTAGCTGAGAGCTTCATATCCTGATCTTCAGACAGCAGGAGGAGAGAGGGAGAGGGAGAAAGAGAGAGAAAGAGAGAGAAAGAGAGAGAGAGAGAGAGAGAGAGAGAGAGAGAGAGAGAGAAACTGGGCCTAGCCTGGGATTTTGAACCCTCAAGCCCACCCCCAGAGACATACCTCCTCCATCAAGAACATACCTCCTCCATCAAGAACATACCTCCTAATTCTCCCCAAACACTTCAACTGGGGCCTAAGCATGATGAACCTATGTGGGCCAGTATCACCGGTTCCTCCTCATTGTTTTCCCATTTTCTAATCTCCATGGCTTCAATCAGCCCAGCAGGGGAAGGGGCAGCTTAGGGCACTGTGGTGGTGTGAAAGAAAAAGGCCCCACAGGAGTGGCACTATTAGGTGTGGCTTTGTTGTAGGAAGTGTGTCACTGTGGGGTGGGCTTTGAGGTTTCCTATGTTCAAGCTGCAATCAGTGTGGGACACAGTTGCTTCCTGATGACTAAGGATCAAGATATAGAACTCTCAGCTCCTTCTCCAGCACTGTGTCTGCCCGTGTGCCGCCATACTTTCCATCATGATGATAATGAACTAAATTTCTGAAACTGTAAGCCAGACGCAATTACGTTTTCTTTTATAAGAGTTGCTGTAGCCATGGTGTTTCTTCACAGTAATAGAAACTCTAACTAAGACAGTCACTAACATCACACACATCTGTTGTGGGTACCCTCTCCATAGCACCTCCTTTCTCAAGTTACTTATGAACTACATGTTTCATGTCAGTCTTGAGTCAAGTCTCAAATAACACGCAGTTCTTCATTTAGAAAGGAGAAAAATAATAATGACAAAAATTATTTCATTCAGATGTGGTCTGACTTTTAGATGAAGGAGATGAGCCATTTTAAAATGTCATTCTGCTGATGCGGCCTTCATCCAGGAGACTTCTCCTTAGAAACAAACTCATCATCCTTTATTTGTGGCCTTCACCCTTGTGTTCATTTGATGTTGACTTTGAGGACCCACACAAGGGGTATGGAGTTGACATTTATATTTCAAAAGCTTTCATACTGGAGAAAGAACCACATTCATAATTCCTCTGTTGTTTTTTTCCATATCCTGTTATTTTGTGTGTGTGTGTGTGTGTGTGTGTGTGTGTGTGTGTGTGTGTGTGTGTGTTACACATCAGTGCTGGTGCACCTGACAGAGGTGCTGGGAATTGAACCTGTGTCCTCTAGCATGCTGAAGCAATGTTCTGACCCCTACTCTTAGTTGCTGTAGATGGATAGCACTTGCTCTGAGCCATTGCTTGATTTCACTACACTCCACTGGAAGGAGGAACTGCTTTTTCCAAATGAAACAGACAAGAAAAGGGGAGTCTGGAGTCTTTTTTTAAAAAAAAATTGCAGTTTTTAAAACCATATTTTTCTTGTCTGAACCAAATTACCACCCAGGCAGAGTTGCCATGGTATTTTAACGATATTTAATGATAATCATCTTTCATTTTGGAGTTGTTAGAGAGAAAGTCTGTATCTAAGTACTTTTGAATTTCTTTCCTAATTACTTACTGAAATGCAGAATGCAATAAAAACCAAAGAAATGTCCCAGCTTTGTCGCCTCGGAGCTGAGTCAGATACATAACAGCAGGTCATAGATGACACCTGGTTGATGAGCTTTCATTTTTTTTTTATCTGTGGCCTTGCCTGTCTGAGTTTACCCTTCTTACTAATCCTCCTCACATTTAACTAGTATTTACTTTCCTTAAATTTATGTCCTTATTCTCTTATGAAAAAGATAAGAGAAAATTTTCAGAAATAAATTTAAGAACAAGTTTTGACCTCTGTTGAGCTTTATCAGTAAACTTTTTAATGCAAAAATTAAGTATACTTTTACAAGGAACAAACTTTTCCCAGAAAAACTATGAATAATTGACTGTTAGCAACCATTAAATGTTTTTGCAGCTGTTATGAGCTTCAAATGTTACTTTTACTTTATTTGGGGAAGAACGAAGAAGAAAGGCAACTCAATGCTGCTCTTTGTGAAGTTAATGGTCTTGTTTAAAGTAGAAGATGATGACAGGGTCAAGCAATAAACAGGCCTGGGTACGGATCCAACTTGTAGTTAGAAGATGTCTGGAGAAGGAGCCTATAAAAAGATACAACTTATTTAGTGACTCTTCCAGAGCAATGTATGATTAAATTCCTAGAAAAGCTGCAAGATCCATCAGGAAGGTGGCTTTTCTTCGTGTGCCTTTACTTCAGGCATGATGCCTGCCCTGTAGGTCATTTGCTCAGTGCCCTTCTTCCCTCAGTCTCACAGACAGATCCTAACTTCACAAGTGTGTTTCTGAAGTGCAAGTCTTACACTTGGGTTTAGTCTCTTCTTGTTCTACTGTGGTTCCTGACTGCTGTACAGTAAGAGTGAAGACACAGAAGTTAATGAACCAAAGAGATGGGATGTGGACAAAGTCACACTCTGACTAGGGCAACTGAGGACCTCATTTTGGGTCTGTTCCCTGCAGCACGTACCTCATCATCCTTTATCTTACTCTACTGTCAAGATCAGGCAACTGGTTACTTTTGCTAACCCCATTTCTCTTTGATAACCAGCTACTCTCAAACTCAGCCATTTAAAACAACCATTTTATCAGATCTTACCGTGTTATTCAGGAATTTGGACACTTCTGCTCCTTGTCACCTCAGTTGGGGTCATGGGTAGTTTGCAGCTGGCACTGAGCTTGTCCACAACTCACTTGTCTGACCCCTTGGCAGAACAGCTGGAAGTTTCTGGGCCTCCCAGCCTTCTGCCATGGCAGGACTGTGGTACCAGTCTATCAGAGTCCCAGCCCTGGAATGGGCAAGCTCAATTTGCAAACATTTGCCTCTCCTGCTCACCCAACTCTTGTGGATTCTTGTGAGAATCCTCTCTGCTAGGATTTTTCCTCCAGTCTTCTGTATGGCAGTTTGTTCATCATGTGAAGATATTAATCAAAGCTAACCATCACAAATGATAGCTTGTTCTTACTTAGATAGGCAAAGGAAAAGACCTTCACCTTACCCAGAAGAGCAAAACAGAAGGAACCCCAGGATGTTCCAGTGTGAACAGGCATTTGTCAATGGGCATTTACCAGATACTGATTTTTATTCCACATGAACCAGCATGCTGAAGCATAGATGTTATCCAGTTAGTTAGGAGACTGAGGCAGGAGGATCTCAGATGTTGGAGTGGACTACAGTGTGAGTTCCAGGCCAGGTTGCACTGCAGAGGGAAACTGCCTCCAGAATAAATGTGTTTGGGCTACCTCTCACTGCCTTCATTTAGCAATGCTACTCCCAAAGTTGCTCACAATGAGAAAAAAAAAATCTATGTGAACAAATGTGTCCTTCACTCCTGTGAGACACTAAAAAGTGACACATAAAAGAAAGACAGCCCTTAAACTGATAAATGCCATGACTACAAGAGAGTGTTTTTTCATATAAACAGAGCAAAAGTATAATTATAACTGATCCAAACCATGTCTATAATATTAGCAATGGCCAGGCAGTGGTAGCACACACCTTTAATTTCAGCACTTGGGAGGCAGAGGCAGGCAGATCTTTGAATTCAAGGCCAACATGGTCTACAGAGTAAGTTCTAGGACAACCAGGGCTATACAGAGAAAGCCTGTCTGAAAAATAAAATAATACCAATGAGCAAAGAATTTTAAAATAAAGATATTTTAAAGTGACCACTTTTGTATTTAATTTTTATTTTATAATGCTTTTAAGTTTGTTTAGCCATAAAAGGTTAATGTAACAATGGCTGTCCCCAGCCTTACTTTCAAAACTCATCACACAGGCTGGATGTATTGCTATATGCCTTTAACTCCACCACTCAGGAAGCAGAAACAGGCAGAGGAAGATCTCTGTGAGTTTGAAGTCAGACTGGTCTACACAGAGAGTTCCAGAATAGCCAGGGTTACACAAAGAGACCCTGTCTTGAAAAGTAAATAATAACAATAATAATAAGAGTTTTCACAAACATGGAGGAAATGCCTCTAGCCTTGGAAACATTTTAAAATCTACTTATAGGGCATACACTAACTATGACAAACAACTTCACATATGTAAAAGATGCTCTATCCTTTTATTCTGACATGTCACATGTTAGGACATAAGGTGATACCACGAGAGACTCCCTGTGAGTCATTAGACCCATCTCCTGGCCCAAGCTTCCCCTTTCATTGGCCGTGGGTGTGGCAATACCCAGCCCTTGCCTTTCTAGTCCTTTGGGTTTCATCTTGAAAACAAGGACAAAAGCAGTAACCCAGAGGTCCCTCCTTGTTTGAACATTATTTGATTCTATGCTTAAAAAAAAAAAAAGAGGATTTGCTTTTGTATGGTTACCTAATCCATGGCTAGCTTGAAAAGCAGGAAGTGTAGTAAAGTGCTTTGTCCAATAAAGTAAAACAGTACATGGTAAAGGGAAAAGACATAGCAAGGATGGGAGAAGACACTTCATTCACCAGGCATCTGTCTGGTACCTGTTGTTCTGTGTACTGGAAACACTGAAAGTGCCTGACTATATGGCAATGAGTTTCTAAATGGAAGGGTTGGCATAGACAGCCAACAAATACAAAGAAAGAACTTTCATTTGGTTCCCTATTGAATAAGTACCATGGAGGAAAAAAAATGCAAACAGAACAAAATAATTCAGGAAGAGGACTCCAAATTTAAATGAGGGTTTCATAAAAAGACAGCTGAGCTGGTAAGGGTGCGGGGTTACAGGTCTGTCACCCTGGCATCCAGGATGGTAATGCAGGAAACAAATTGAAGGCCAACTGTGGCTACATAGCTTGTTCCAGGCCAGCCTTGGATGCATAGTGAAATCTAAATTTAAAGTTTTTTAATGTTTCAAGATATAACTGAGTAAAGTTCTGAAGGAAGAAAGCAAGCTGCTGTGAAGGCCCCTTGTAGGTGTCCCTGGACGGAGAGCAGTCATGGCAGGGTTGGCTCATTCCCATTGCTGTGGCCAAGAAACGTTGTGGCAGGCCAAGGTGGGTACAGACAACAGTTAGGAAAGTGGAAATAATTTACGCAGCATGATAATGGGTGGCAAGAAATGGGAATGCCCTCTTTGTGGGTTTTTGGTTTTATTTTTGGAACAAAGTCTCTCAATGTATCTCTGGCCATCCTGGAATTCGATATGTAGATCAGGCTGACCTCAGACTATCAGTGGTCCTCCTGCCTCTGTCTCTGCCTCCTGAGTCCTGGGATAAAGGTGTGCTGCACCATGCTAAAGGTGGATGTCTTTGAAGGCAGATGTGAAAAGATTTACAAAAAGACCGTGAGTGCCTGGTGGAAGTGGAGTGAAGCTAAGGTTTGGGAACAAGAAGGTAAGAACTGGACAGGGTGACTTTGGGGTGCTAAGGGTGCTCACTGGATACCCAGTGGAACCCCCAAATTGGCAACTCCAAAGTTTGAGGTAGGTTCTAGGCTACTATCAATTTGGGCATTATCAATACATAACTAGTTTAAATGATACTAATTCCATAGGATGAAGGAAATCACCAAGGCAGAGTTCCAAGGACTTAGGCCTAGTGAGATCCACTGCTAAAGATCTGCGGCTAGAGTGGGTTCAGCTAAGGAGATGAGGAGTGCCCAGGACACTGCGGGGAAGCCAAGTGATGGAGTGTTTCAAGAGGAAAGGTCAGTCAGTGGTGACTAGATCTACACTCGCAGAATATGACAACTGAAGATCTCTTTCATACATACATATCAATTAAACTAAAAGCTGTTCAGTAGTTAGAAAAGCATCTGTGTGTGTGTGTGTGTGTGTGTGTGTGTGTGTGTGTGTGTGTTACAATAAACTTCCAAGAAAAAAAATCAATGTTGAAACATCTAGGGTTTCATATTTTCCACCAGCCCCCATGTCCATTGTTCTCATAGTCATTTTTTAATCTTATAAAGATGTTAAGATCCATGCGATAACAAATGGAAAATATTCTAATTCTTTGTGATGTGAGACAATAAAGAACCTGACTAGTTGTAAATCATTAATGAACTAGATTATAAAAGTTACTTCTACATGGGTTAAAAAAAAATCTATATCAGATTATGGGTATGTGTGCCAGTCAGATTTACCTGTTATACAGTATGCAGTGAAGATGGTTTATAAACATAGTCATCATGTTGTCTCGTGCAGATCATCTTCTTCCAAAGATGCCAGCTAGGAAACCCAGCTTCTTCCAGTCATGTGGGCAAAAGTGTCTTATTTCAATCACCTTACTGAATTTAGAGAAGGGAGAAGAGAAAGATTCAACTCAACTGGTATTCTTGGGACACAGACATCCTGTCTCCACTCTAGCTTTTTACTGGACATCAGGCTGCCAGATCAATAAATATAAAAGACCAACACTCATTTTGGTGAATATGGGTGATCTGTACATTGCCTTGGTTTATTGATTAATCTTCAACAGTAAATCTCATGTCCTGCGAACCTCAGGCACCTGTCTCCAATGCTTTGGTCTGTTTTACAATCTTCTGGCACTGTTCAATGAAAGCTATAAAAGAAATGCTTCTTTTCCATTACAGCAAGAAGAAAAATGTCAAGAATGGGACCTCAAAAACACATAATAGAAAAATAAATAAATAAGACCATGCTATATCCCAGGTCTTTTCTTCTGATAGCAGTTACCATCAGGCCATCACATCAAGTCAAACAGCATGAAGTTTCCAAGCCAGATTTTCTTCAGACATGTAGATGTGATTGTTCTCACAAAAATATTAAATAGCCAGGCATAGTGGCACACAATTATAATGCCAGCACTTGGGAAGTAGAGGCAAGAGGGTCAGGAGTTCAAGGTTATTCTAGGAAACATTGTGAATTCTAGGTACATGAGACACTGTCTCATTTCATACACACACCAAAATTATTGGAGTAAAAACTAAGGTAAGCATGATTTCTTAATGTCAAGGGGTCACTTGTATTTTATTTATTTTTCCATTTTTTTCTGTTAGGTTGTTAATCTGAATGTTAAGAATGAAGATATCTGTAACTTGATTTCATATTCCCTGACACAAGACTATAATGGGAGATATTTAACAATCCTTCAGTACTTACAGATGGTATTTGTTTAACCTGCTGCATTATAAAGCTCAGTCTGATAATATCTTGAAGATAAAAGAAGGGAGGAGACTGTGGAATGTGTGTGGTCATGGTCCACTCAAGGATCATACACCTCATTGGTGATGTTTCAAGTTTTGCTAATAAGGAAAAGCCCAGTGTGGTGGCGCATATCTTTAATCCCATCACTCAAGAGGCTGAGGCAGGCAGATCTCGGTGAGTTCAAGGCCAGCCTAGTTTACAAAGTAAGTTCCAGGGTAGCATGGAACTGTCTGGAATATGCATTACACACACACACACACACACACACACACACACACACACACACACACACACACGGAAAGTCCTAGCATGTTTCACTACCCTGTTCTTCTCCTTCTTGCCCTCAGCTTAAAACACACAGGGCACACGTGCTTCTGGTTCCATTCTCTAAACATGGTAAGGTTTTCTTTTTGCTTTTGCCATTATTTTTTTTTACTTACTGGTTTATTGACAATTTTATACATATATAAAATGTATTATGATTATATTCAACCCCCGTTACCCTCTCTTGTCTTCTTCCTCTCTCTCTGAACCCCTTCTTCCCAACTAAGCTTGGGTAGATGGTTATTTTACTGAAACATGGCCACACTACTGAAGAAAAAGACACTGCCTCCTTCTACTACCATTAACTGCCCATGAGAGCTACTCAACAAAGGGTGGGCCCTCCTGGGCACCACCATGATGGCCTGCCGAAGGGCCCAGTACTGTGAAGGCAGTATTCATGACTCCACGGCCGTTACATATTCATGCTCACCACGACTATGTCATATCTGGATGACAGTGTTTTGTGGCACTCATAAATCTTAGTTCTTTATAGATTTGAGACTCAGGCCTGCCGGGCCATCTGTTTCCAAATGGGTGAACTGTTTTGCTTTGTATTGTTTATATTTCACATCAAGGTTCAAAGAAAATCTCTTGAAAGTCAAGGGGTGTTCTTCTGCCAAGGGGAGGAACTTTGCAGACAAAATTAGTTCAAAATGTACTAACTTGATTTACTGTCCTTCTTCCTTCTTCCCTCTCCCCGCCTTTCAGGTACAGAGCAGTGGCCTCCTGAGTCGAGTGCAAGGAATTGGGATCCCCTTGATTACTGCCATTGAAATCGTCTCCATCTGGATCCTTTCCTTTATCCTGGCCATCCCAGAAGCCATCGGCTTTGTCATGGTACCCTTCGAATACAGGGGGTGACCAGCATCGCACCTGCATGCTCAATGCCACAACAAAGTTCATGGAGGTATTGATCATTGACACAATTCACTGACCACATCACAGCCACCATTTTAAAGATGTGCCACAGCCCAAACGGAATCAGCTGGGGAGGGAGGCGCCATAGTTCACCAACTGGAAACTTGCTGGTGTCTTCACCAGGCTGCTGTGCCGCCTGCACCACAGATGCGCCTCCACTACCCGGAAGGCCATACCGGCCTCTTAAATAGAGCAACTGTGCCATCTCCCACTCTCTTCCTAGTTAGTTAGTTAGTTAGTTAGTTAGTTAGTTAGTTAGTTAGTTAGTTTTCGAGACAGGGTTTACTCTGTATTACTCTGGAGTCTGTCCTGTCCTGGAACTAGCTCTGTAGACTCAAACTCACAGAGATCCGCCTGCCTCTGCCTCCCGAGTGCTGGGATTAAAGGTGTATGCCACCAACACCCCACTGCACTCTTGTCTTATAGTACATCTACAGAAAAAACAGTTTTCTGTACAAAACAGTCCAAGCAATATACTGAGAGACTGTCCCTGTGAGTTCAGGATGTAATCTGTCTTTATGATTAAAAGATACCCACAAGACTTTGCATCTGACAGACATGCACGTGTTACTTTGAGAAAATGCAGTTTTCTCGGTTATATTTCTGAGCACAAATCTTACTTATCCAAAAAATATTTCACAAAATGTTTCTCAGCAAAATGAGCTGACTATGTGCCCTGTGGGGGAATCATTGTAACATGTCTGACACTATAGGTTCTGACCCCTGAGCACATCTGGTAAAGGGATTTGACATTCTGATTCCGGGAGCTTGGGCTTGCCTGGTATAAATGGGCTACCACGTTACCTGGGCTTATATTGACACAAACCCTAGACCTATACCCCTGAGTACTCAGCATTGCTCTGAAAAGCTTAAGTACAGGCCTGGCTGCACTGGGAAACATCTCTCAGAATGCACGTTCCCTTTGCAAAACTGGTTCCTGGTGGACAGCAGACACCCATGTCCGGAGTCAGTCAAATTAAGTGCTTTAATGCCAGGGTCACCTGTACAAGACAAGCTGTCCACATCACAAACAGCTCAAAATATGCTTCCCTACAGTGGGAAAATGACCAGATTCGTGGTTCTGTAGCTGATCATTTATCCTGCTTGGACATTTTTGTTTTAACATTAGAAAAACTCATGAAAGCTGGCAACCTCAAAATCAAAGTCTGTCTCTCACTGCCTTTTTAACTGGGTCAGTTTACACAATGAAAAGCAAGATAGTGGGATGGCTAATGGCTTAGTCCATTTTTAGGGTTTATAATTGTTGGGGGGGGAGCACATAAGCATTCTGGACTTTCCAAAAAAAAAGGCATTTGAGGAGAGAAGGTCCCCTAAGAAGGCACTTAACCCCTGGAAATGGACAAAATGGGCAGGTGACGTCATGAAGCCTGAGGTGTCCGTGGGAAGAGTTTGAGAAGAGGGAGCCAAGTGCTGGCAGGAGTGGCTGTGGGTTTCATAGGGTGTGAGTCAAACTGGTGAGGTTTCCGCATCCGTTCCAAGTCTAGGTATACTTTTCTTTCTGACACGACTTCCCACCTCCTTTCATGCTCCACTCTTCAACTGTGCTCTACTCTAGACTATCCCAACACCCTCTCCATCCCCAGCTGATAATGACAGTCAAAAACAGAACCGTGAACCCCTTTCAGTAGGCCTCTGTCATGGAGCGGATGGGGTACTCCATGCAGCTCTGTCCTGGGTCACAGTCTAGACCCCAGGCTGCTGCTTCTAGGCTACACCCCCTCAGCCTGCAATTCTGTGGGAGAGCTAGGAAAGTGGGTTGTGAAGGAGTGGAAAGCCTCACAGGATGTTTGTATGGTACTTCCAAACAAGGACAGAGTCCGGATTTTTTTTTTTTTTTAAAGTTCCAGACAGAGATCTCCTGCAATGGGATGGGCTAGGGAGGTCTGTTTAACAATCTAAAGAAACAAACTCAAACTTGCACTTAATCTGGGATAGAATTCAAGGGTCTGGGAGCTTGGATGGGAAAAGAAAATGTATTTGTTTTCACTAAAATCCTCCTGAAATGTATCATTTCCTCTGACTTTAAATGTAGATAATAGCCTGGTGGTGGTGGTGCACACCTTTAAGCCCAGCACAGGAGGCACAGGCAGGCTAACTTGTGAGTTCAAGGCCAGCCTGGTCTACAGAGTGAGTTCCAGGACAGCCAGAGCAACATAGAGAAACCCTATCTCAGAAAACAAGACAAAACAAATGTAGATAATAAACCACTATAATAAACCACTACCATGACTTTTTCAGAGAAACGTGCACAATCTTGAAATAGTAATGCTCATTGCTGGTATTAATGTTTAATGTTTGATAGTTTTGGGAGCCATTATATTATTTAATCAGACCCATGTGCTACACAATTTGCTACCAAACACATATCTTTATCAAAATTTTATTTTCAGTATTTTGATAGCTCCATTTCAATATAATTGGTTTCCCATTGTGACTACATACATTTAACTTTATTCTTATTAAAATATAATGTTTATGTCTGAAATTTTTATCAACTGATAAGGTGATAGAGTTCAATCCCCAGAATCCATGTAAAAATGTTGGGCATGGTAGCATAGGCATGTAAAACCAGTGCTGGGAAGGCAAAGGGCTGCAGGCCACACACAGGCTTTCACCAGATAGCCTAGCCAAATTGGCCAGCCCTAGGCCCCAGGGGGGAGATCCTGCCTCAAAACCCAAGGAGAATGTCTCCTGCAGAATAACACCTAAGGTCTTGCACATGCAAGCACACACACATGCAAACTGACACATGTGGACACATACACACTCACGTACACAGACACGAACATGCACACTTACACACACAGGCACACACACGTGCACATGTGCACACACACTGTATTGTTCTCAGAAGGAATTCTCATGTTCATCGGATTTCCGAAGGGGTCTGTGGTATTTGACAGTCACGAAGCCTTGCCTGAATGTTTGTCTTCTGGAAACAGCCATAAAGCGTTTCTTTCCATGCACAGTAACTGTCAGTAGTCAGGGAGCAGGGTGGTCATATCTGTGGGAACTGATGGAGCTGTCATAAGAGGCTATGTTACCCTCAGTAAATAAACATTCTGGGGAAGTAGGCATAAGGGAAGTGGAAAGCATGCCTTCCCAAGTTCAGGGTTATTTCAGGAAAGCTTTTGAGTAGTATTGTTCAACTTTCATTTTTATCCTCCTTTAAAAACACAGAAAACTGAGGGCTAGACAGATGGCTCAGGGATTAAAAGCACTGACTGCTCTTTCAGAGGACCTGGGTTCAATTCCCAGTACCCTCATAACTACTCACAACTGAGGGGACCTGGCACCCTCACACATACATGCAGGCAAAACATCAATGCACATAAAATGAAAATAATTTTTTAAAAGACAGAAAGCTGAACAATGTGTATTTGTATAAATCCTTGCCCACAGAGAGTGCCGAGTCAGCCTTTAGCTAGAGTATCCCCACTCATTAGTTTCCAGGTGGCAAGTATTGAGAGGGAGAGTGTGTGGAGTTATTGATGGCTGAGCTGACTGACTCTGGGGTCACATAGCAGGCATACCAGGCAAAGGGTTAAGTCCCACTAACCTCAGTCACAGATAAGCCATTCACTGATAGCCTTCACTGTCCCTACATGAGACACTCACATTAAGCATACTTTAACCATACAATCAAAAAGTCAGCCAATCTTATCAAAATGTTGAGGCTCAGGAATAAACAAAGATGAAAATGTCTCAAAACCCATTATATGAACAAAAGGAGACTCTGCACTGATTAGAGCTCCTCCAATGTAATAGAAATGAGCTCGAGGATCCTGCAGAAGCAACATAGGAGGGATAATTGGATAACTTTAATGCCCATGTTTTCATATATTACAGCTTAGAGGACAGCACTTGCCTAGTGTGTGATCCAGGCATGATCCAGTGCTGAAAAATAAAATAATAAGTTAAAAAAGATCACAATGCAAGTTCTTTACTACTGTCGAAGAAGGTATATGATTGCACCTACAATCACAGGAACTATGCAGTGGTCAGGGCACTGCACAGTCAGCTTTTGATCCAGCGCCTGTCTTCCATTTTCCTCACTGGACAGTTTTACCAAGATGTGAAGGACTGGTGGCTCTTCGGGTTCTACTTCTGCATGCCCTTGGTGTGCACAGCGATCTTCTACACCCTCATGACCTGTGAGATGCTCAACAGGAGGAATGGCAGCTTACGGATTGCCCTCAGTGAACACCTCAAGCAGGTAAGTCTCGCAGTTCCTGAGAACTTGGCTGAGGCTGCATTGAAATCAGCAAGCCTGTGAGTGCAGGTACTTCCCTATACAAGCATCACAGGCAGCTGCAACTGCACAATCACAGTGGCTCCCATACGTTTAAGGGGAACTGGAAACGTCATCGCCTAGCATCTTTTACAGTATCTTTTTTCCCACTCTAAGATATATTGAGATAGGCAAACACTTACGTATTACAGTTGCCTACCCTATCCGGTACAGCAATATGTTACACAGATGTGTAGTCCAGGAGCAGAGGCTGGACCACACAGCCTACTGGGAGGTAGATAATGCCATCAAGCAGTGTGCTTGTACACTCTTGTGTTTGCAGTGTTGAAATTGCCTAGCTACACATTTTTCAGAACATGTCTGTGTCTTTAAGCTGCACATGACCATGTTGTATATAACAGATTTATGCTGATTTTCTAAAAATAAAAATGTTCCCTTGTAGCTGTTTTCTTTATATAGCCTTAGGAATTCCTTTTGAGAAGTGGGAATCCTGCCTGTGAACCAGATGGCCCTGGGAAGCTGGGCTTAAAGATAGTTAACTCGTGGTTATTTTGTCAAAAAGTGTACTGAGCATGTGTGCACGGTGTGAAATGGGCTTGTGGCTATGCCAGGACAGAAAGGTGCATGTGACTGCATTCCCTTGCAGGCTCTGTAGTCTAGCTGTAGAATAAAATACAATTTCAAGCAATTAGAAAGTAGAATGATAAAGTACAATCCAAACAGCCACACAATACAAAGCCAGGGCATATATGAAATGGAACTATGGAGAAATTGTCTTTGTAAATGAGGGCAAAAGCCCTGGGAGAATGTAGGATGGGCACCAGGCAATCGGAAGTAGGAAAATGGAAATGAATTTGATCAGATCAGCACCCCAAATAAGACTCTTGCTAGGAAATTTGGCAAAACACAGAAAAAGAGGTGAAATCTTGGAGGACCCAAACTTTTAGAAGGAATTTGAACATGCCAGTGGGAGTTAGATTGTGTCTTTCAGACAGCAGCTAGATCAGTTATACTTTGGGACTTTAGAAGGCAAAACTTGACTCTTAAACTTCCTAGTCATGTGACCTTGGGCAGATTACTTCATGTCTCTGGGCTCCTCAATTTTTCATAAGTATGTAATAATGTATTTGTGGATTGCCAAAGACATGTAAGGCACTTAATAGTGTCCAGTTCCTGGTAGGCAGTCAACCAAAATTAATTTATGTTGATTCATAGAGTTAAAGTAAAAGAGTGCGGGTGAAGTTCCTGGTAGCTGTGGGAGAGTATATGCGAACATTCAACCACAAACAAAAGGCAGAAGCTGTTGCTGGAGTCCCTAAAGCTAGCCATATAATTATCACACAGGCGCACCTTTAGCACCCTTTCAACTACTGTGCTGATTCCCCAAGCTTCGGCCCCTTGTCTGCAAATTGGCCATGATAATAAATGAATCAGTGCTATTATGGAAATCTAAGGAAGGGTGTGCACATGTGTGCTCTGTGGAGCCCACTGTGTCACACAGTGGGGGCTGTTACCTTTGACTGACAGTGATGTTTATGTTGAGAAACTTTAGCCTGACTTAGTTCAGAGATGAATGTTGCAGATACCTCAGGTGCAAAATTAACCCCTTAAGGCCAGGTGTGGTGGTGCACATCTTAAATTCCAGTAATAGGTTAGCTGAGGTAGATGGATCTCTATGAGTTCAAGCCCAGCCTGGCCTACATAGTGAGCCATAGGCCAGCCTACAATAAATAGTGAATGAAACATTGTCTCAAAATCAAAACAAACAAAACCAGCTTTTCTAAGCCCCAGCCCTGAACACTGAAATGAGTATGCTTCTCCTCCAGACATCTCTGAACCACACCCCAGCTGGTATCATGACTGTGGGGTTACAGGCTCCAGTTCTTTGGGCTGCACCAACAATTTGGGATAACACTCCCTAAAGGGCTCAACCTGTGTTTATTTTCAGCTTCCTGAACTTAATGTTGGAAGCCTCAGATTAAGACAGTGTTATTTTTCCAGAATTATGTTCTAGCCTGTTACACAGTCACTTTTGTTTGATGTTAATTTGTACCCCAGTTATAGCCAGGTTGCATTTTCTGCCCCTGGTTCTGCTTCTAAATATAAGGGGGGTGGTATGCCTCACAGTGTGGACACGAATGAAGGGTAGAGATAATTCCCAACCTACAGCTGCCCAGGACCATAGCTGCCCAGACCACGAGCAGACACCAAGGCTGATAAAGCCGAAGTCAGCCCCTTGATCAGCACGTCCAGTGTTTCTAACTATGACAGCTGGTGACTCTGTACCCCACCCTTCTGTTTGTAAAGAGCAGATTTTCAAAACTATATGTCATTAAAAAAGGAATTTTTTAAATTAAAAGCAAATCTCAACCTAGGCATGGTAGCAGATGCCTATAATACAAACAAGAGCAACAAGGCAAAGGGATCTCTTGGGGCCCAGGAATTCACAACCAGCATGGGCAACAAGCAAGACCCTGTCTTAAACAAAAGAAACAAATAGTAAAAGACAAGTGGAAATGGGGCTGCTTTCTCTGTATACTTGTCCTTCTGGGTGCTGTGTCTAGTTGTCTTGGCTGTCCTGCTGCATCCCTAAGGCCAATTTCCTGATACCCAGCTTCCAACTAACCCTACAGGTAGTCACCCTTTAGTCATCCACACTCCTCAAAAACACACATGCCGTCAACAAACATACATGTTCCCATGCTTAGACTCATCAACACACATGCCTTTATACTTAAGTTCAACCATGGTGTTGACCCAGCCAGCTCCTGTCTTGCCCTGGCATAGACCCCTGCTGTTGTCATCAGAATATCTGAACCTGGCAACTGCCCAAAAGGCATGGTTAATGGCTCCTCCATGAGACAGTTGCACACTTGGTCTTGGAATGGGTAGACATCATGTGGAGGCTACTCCAGACTTCCTCCCAGCAGCACCTCCTCCCTACTTGTATGTCCACTATTTCTGGCGTGCAACAGCACTAACCTTTATCCTTGTCTGCATGCACTTGCCATTAGCGTCGAGAAGTGGCGAAGACTGTGTTCTGTTTGGTTGTCATCTTTGCCCTCTGCTGGTTCCCTCTTCACTTAAGCCGAATTTTGAAGAAAACTTCGTGTATGATGAGATGGATAAGAACCGATGTGAACTGCTCAGGTAGGATCCCAGGTGCCACTTTTCACACATTATAGGGTGTTTACATTCTTACTAGCTCTGAAAGTTAAAAATGTAAAGTTAATTATATGTCTTTAGCTGACACCAGCCAATAATTGATCCCTAAATGTGTTGGAGTCCTGTCTGTAATCTTGCCTACTCCTTCCTGAAGCTGTGCCACGGTTTCCACTAACCATGGCATTGGCCAGGCAGCACTTCTCACTAAACTCTACCTGCCACCCATGAGGCATGGCTTTGGGGCAGGAGAAGTGCTAATCTGGGGGATAAGTGCTATTTAGCAGATTTTAAAGCAGTATGTTCTAATGACACTATTTCCTTTGCTCTAGCTTCTTGTTGCTCATGGATTACATCTGGTATCAACCTTGGCAACCATGAATTCTTGCATAAACCCAATAGCTCTATATTTTGTGAGCCAAGAAATTCAAAAATTGTTTCCAGGTAAGACTGTTTCGCAAGCTCTCTCTCTCCCTAAGGACAGCCAGATCAGTGTACTCTGTACCCAGCTGGCATTGCCAAATCCATTTACTCCTGCTTTGATAAGGCATGTTCCTCTTCATTAAAGAAATGAAAATCTCTCTCTCTCTCTCTCTCTCTCTCTCACACACACACACACACACACACACACACACACACACACACACACACAAAAAGAAACGAAAATCACTTCCTGCTACCTAGATAGAGGGTCAGACTGTCCATAGAGCAGAAGAGCATTATATATTCAGGTGACATGTTCACAGGTTAGACCTAAAAGGACTGACTAATTGCACCTCAGTTTAGTGCCTCTCTTCAAAAGGAATTTTCAAATATAAGCACCACGCATTTTAAATACAGAAAGTTTCCAATTCACAACTTCCATTGTCTTAGACAGACAGCTCTGCAGCTGAGAAAGCTCCCCATGAAAGCAGTTAAATGCTGCATTTAACAGCCTTTTCGAAGTTGGAGAAGTGGTCCAGCAGTGAAGGGCAATTGCTGCTCTTGCAGAAACTCAAAGTTCATTCAACACTCATGGTAGCTTAGGAGCCATCTGTAACTACAGTTTCAGGGGATTCAGACACCAAGCACACGCATGGTGTATCTTCAGGAAACACTCAAACACAGAAAATAAAAATAAACCTTAAAAAATAATAATAGATCCTATCAAGAAAAATAAAACTGACTACTCTGGACCTCTGCACAACTGTGATTTCATTTGTAGTCAGCTTACTTATTTCAAATCTTCTTCTAGACAAGCCAACAACATCATCAGGAGCTCCAAGCATGACACTGATGTCTCACTTTCCAATTCTGGAATGATTATCTTAGCCCTAATATTTACTGGGTTGTATTTTGAACTGAGATGTTTAACTTTAGGTGCTAGTGTATGTTACACAAAACAGAATAGGGGTATATTCTGTACATTTTTTTTTATTGGTTGATGAATAAAACACTGATTGGCCAGGCAGGAAGATAGGTGGGGCTAGGTCAAGAAGAATTCTGGGAACGTGTAGGCAGAGGAGTCCATATGTGAGACTGGGAGAGAGGCCATGAGTCAGGTGGTGCCCAGTAAGACCATGTAGAAATACATAGATTAGTAGTTATGGGTTAATAATTAAGGCAGAGCTAGCCAATAAGAAGTCAGAAGCCACTGGCCAACAGTTTTATAATTAATATAGTGTCTGTGTGCTTCCCCAGGGCTCAGAAGGGCTGCAGGACGAGCCAGGCCAGAAACACTGCAAGACAGCACAGCATAGCATTTGCTAATGGTCTCACCCATCTGTGATCTCAATGCGTCCTTCAGCTCCCTCAGTTACCTCCTCTAAAAAATAGATGAGCTAAAAGTAACCATCCAGTAAAAGTACAATTCAGTGTGGATGACAGATGGATGGATAGATAGGAAAGATAGATAGATAGATAGATAGATAGATAGATAGATAGATAGATATAGATGATGATGACAGATAGTTGCACACACAATAAGTACCCAGTAGCAGAGTGGGCTATTGTTTAGCATAGAAAAGGAAAACATAGTAACTGCTCTCAAAGAACCCACCCATGGTCTAAATAGAACAGACTATCACCCAGAGATTGGTACAAGCAGGTAAGTGTTGATAATGGGGCTATAGCTGCCATGGCTTTGAGGTCTTCTTGGAAAGATGTTGGGACTAGCATGGGTTGGCTCATATACAGGTCTAATTAGTGTATTTCATATGCTACACTGATAACACTTGCTGATTAATTTATATATGGTCAAGGGAAGAGTTCAGTCTGGGAGAGCCCTGCCTTATGCAATTTACAGTCTGTTCTTCTTAGCCACTATCTCCTTCATAAAGAGGGTGTCAACAGCACCTACAGCCTGGGTTGTCTTGACGGTCAGCTGAGGTATTGACAGATGCCAAGCATCACATAAGAAATACACTGATGAAGAGCTGGTTCCCAAGCCCTTCCCAGCTGTATCTCTCATGCCCTGGAAGGCCCCGCTCCAACCAGCACTGCTGTCCCTCATCATAACCATAAACAACATAGTTAAAATGAAAAGCAAGAGACCTTTGCTCCTAATCTCTCTCTGGCCTTAACAAAGCTCAGCTGTCTCGGTTGTCCATGGGCATTGACCCCACTGGTGGGCCCCAAGCTTTCATTTTGGCTGGGAGAGGGTCACAGGCTATCTTTTACACACACTCTCTTTCCCACCCCCCAATCGTGCCTCTGTTGCTGTTGTCACCAGTCCAAAAGCCTCTTGACCTGGGTCCCCATGAATGGAACAAGCATCCAGTGGAAGAACCATGACCAGAACAACCACAATAGCAGAAAAGGGCAGCCACAAGAGGACAGCATGAACTAACCCTCTGCAGAAACACCCATCACTGTCTTCAAGTCCTAGTGGGAAACAGGGACATAGCAGAGAGCCTCCCTAACTCTCCCAGGTTCTCATCCCCCCCTTCCTTCTCTATCTAACCCATGCCAAGAAAAACTCTCCCAACAGCATGTGGGTGGAGCTGACTTCCAACCACACTCCATGGGTCTCTTCTAAATGCTTTGTATGGTTGCATATTTTGCATGTCATTCCCAACACTTGAAAATTATGAGAGCTGGGAGAAAGGAGGTCGTTCAAGAAAACCATAGCATGCCTTTTTAATCTTTGCAGAGTGCAAGTTCATGACCAGCTTTCATGCAGGTCTATGGAACATCCATGAAAGACATCACTGGACTCTAGAGCAGTGGTTCTCGCTTCCTAATGCTGAGACTCTTTTCTAAAGTTCCTCATGCTGCCGTGACCCCCAACCATAAAATCATTTTTGTTGCTACTCCATAACTTTTGTTTTGCTGTTATGAATACTAATGTAAATTTCGGATATTTCTGATGATCTTGGGTGACCCCTCTGAAAGGGTCTTGACCCCTGAGTTGAAAACCACTGACCTAGAGGATATACTGGGTTCCAATGGTACATACCTGTAATCCTAGAATTGAAGAAGTGAGGCAAAGGCGGTCAGAATTCCCGGTTAGCCTCATCGAGTGGTTCAAAACAGCCTGGGCTATTTGAGATTCATCTCAGAAACATAAGCGACAAAAAGAGTTTAGAGATTATGACAAGATTCTTTTCTTTAGCCAAACACACTGTGAGATTAAAGTACATTATTGGAAATGTCATTCAGTGTTAATATTTTATAACTGCATAACACCCTAGAAATGATTGTTCCATCTTATTTATATATACTGAGAGGAGGAAGCATCAAATGAGCAGATAGGTGATTTTGTGTCACTGTTTTATTTGTAAAACATGAGTTCTAAAGCTACCACAAGTACAGCCATAAACTGGGAGCTACCAAGAGCAGCTTAATATTTGCCAACCAAAGAATTTTTAAGAACCTGTATTTTCTCTATTTCCTTTTATAACGATGTTTTTACTAGAGCTTATTTGGGTTTTGTTTTGTTTCAATTTTGAGATGAGGTTTTATTACTTAGGCCAAATCAGCCCCTGAACTCCTGAGGTCCACCTGCTTCTGCCTCTCAAGTGCTGGGATTAGAGGCATGAGCCACCATCTCTGGCTTAGCATATTTTTTATGTTAAATTTTAAAAAAATGATACTTTGAAGCTAAGTGAGATGGCACATACTTGTGCTCTTAATATGTGGGAGGCCGAGGCAGGGTGATTTTGGAGTAGAAAATTACCTGTAGTAAGTAGAAAGATTCTACCTCAAAAATAATAGTTATTAATAATAATACTGACATCAAATGGTTCTATTTTTAAGCCTGTCTTTTTAAATGTAAAACCATGTCCTAACACATGAGTTACTGAAGTAAGTAAGACTTCCAGTGCCATGTCTGATGCAAACCTCTGAGGAAAATGTTGAATATTTTTCGAGATTCTAGAAATATTCTGTAAGTTCTACAATAGTAACACATACATAATATGTAGTCCTTTTTATGCTCTCTGTTTTTTCTTCAATGATGACTGGCTACAAGGCTTTCCTGCTTGTCCTTTTTCCAGACAGGAAACAATTTCAAAGTGGCCAAGTGAGCTGATCCTGTCCACTGAAATATGATTGCTCCCAATAACTGGTCCTTCAAGTCTTTACTCCTCTCTGTGATATGAACCTAAATCCCCATCCTGTCCCCCCATTCCCAATAGTCACCATTTCAAAGGGCCCAAAGTAACTCTACTGGGCATTTTCCAGATGTTTACAGACTGTGAGAATGACAAATATCTTTTGTTTTGTGTGAATATAAATATATAAATAATCATACATTTCTTTTAGCCAAATTTTCTGATAGTCTCTCACGGTGTGTGTGTGTGTGTGTGTGTGTGTGTGTGTGTGTGTGTGTGTGTGTGTGTGATGGCACATATGGATTTAGTATAATCTTAAAATGCCCTGTGTTTGTGCCAGAGTGGATTCTAGCTGATGGTTCATTAGACAACCCACTTTGGTCAGTTTTCACACATAAAAATCTCAAATGTTTCCATACTTGTGACCCAGTTACCATTAGACATTATGGGAAGCATTGTGCAAGGGAATGACTCATAGGCCAACAGTAGGGGATTTTGTTAGGTTCATCTGATTTGAAAACACAGTAGTTGGGAGTCAAAGGGTTGGAAGATATACTTTTCTCTTTATTTCCATTGGGTGTGTTGTTTTTTTGTTTGTTTATTTGTTTAGTTGTGTGTGTGTGTGTGTGTGAGAGAGAGAGAGAGAGAGAGAGAGAGAGAGAGAGAGAGAGAGAGCATTTTTCTTTTACTTTTTGGACCAGGGTTTAAGCCCATAGCACACATCTGCTAGGCAAGTGTTCTACACTGAGCTACATCCCCAGCCCAGTATTACTTTGTTATAATACTCAACTGTGGTGCAACTGACAAGTTGCCTGGAGTCTCTGTCATATGCCATCAGATAGAGTCTTGATGAGAAACTAGTTTGTTAATTTGTTGTGTCATATATTATTGAAGTTAATGCATCAGGTTTTGGTTGCTTGAATTCAGGGCTGAGAAATACTGCCCCTCATGTATTAGTAGTCAAGTCCCATTACCACCAAGTGTCAGACACCTATGCATGCCTATAATTAGACATAGATGCAGTTTGTTTATTAGACCATTGTTCTTTTAAAGATGCTTTTTACGTACAAAGGAAGTATTTTAAAATTCATAACATCATAGATCTGAATACAAGCTTTGGTTTGCATTTTGCTTAGGATTAGTAACTATGGTTCACTCATACAAACAGTTCTAATTTCTACCTTTACCATATTTTTGACAAATAACTTTGTAGAAATGAGCCAGAAGCTAAGGGCCTGAGTTGGTAGTGGCCCATTAAACAGAAAATAAAGGTTTACAGAAGATTACCAAATGTCTTTCTCTCTCTCTTTTTCTTTTGTATATTTTTCTCATTTTAAGTGAATCTTCCTAGGGAATGTCTGTTATATTATGTCTTACAAATTTCTCCTTAGTAATAGCCAGGCAAGCAATTTTACTTTTGGACAGCTACTTTGTACCATTGTCTAATCCCTATCACCCTGCTTTGCTGTACTGAACAATTAAAACTCTCATCCATCCTTT